>NW_008340872.1:4587580-4607737 GCF_000622305.1 Nannospalax galili | reverse complement strand
AGAGAGAGAGAGAGAGAGAGAGACAGACAGACAGACAGACAGACAGACATAAAATCTATGTGAATGTGGGTGAGTGATGTGTATCTAAGAACAGGTGTGTGTGAATGAGTGTATGCATGAGTGTGTGAGTGAACATGAACCAACATGCGTGAGAGCTGAGGAGCACATAAGAGGGTGTGTGCATCTGTGAACAGGTATACGTGTACAAGAGTGTAAGGTTATATGCTTGACTGTGTGAGTAGGTGCTGGTGGGTGTAACATGAATGTGTGTTGGGGAGTGGGATTCTCATACCTCTCTGGTCACAGGTGGGGTCCAGTTGAGCAGGCAAGACCCTCAGTTCCCCAACCTCTGTTACAGATTTTGTTCTTTCCAAGACTATCTGGGGATGGAGGCACTTCTCAGCTGGGCACTCTGCAAGGGTACTTTGCCATTTCTCACAGGACTCATTCACAGATGGTTTACCCTTAAGAATTGCTCCCTCTTTCCTGGACAAGAAGAGTGCTAAGCTCCTTATGGGATGACCATGGGCACAAACAGCTGATGGCTCATTGGACATGTGAGCAGCTAAGGAGGTGAGGAAGGCAGACTCTACCTTAGAGGGAGAAGGCTGATAAAGTCACCCTCAGTGGATGCTGGCCAAAGAATGATAGGAGTTGTTCAAAGGCCAGATGCTCCCCAGCATCGCCCATGGTGTGACCTGGATCCCACCCACATGGTGTCAGTCAGTGTTGCTCCGGACCAGAGTGGTCCATCGCTCCCCAGGGCTGAGCTTCACACACTTGGCCTGGGATTCACATGTCACTCAGTGATGGGGTGTGAAACATAAGCTTGCTTGGTCATCAGCCCCTGCTACATCCAGACAGAAGTTTCTAGGGCCCAATGAGCTCACCCTGGATTGCACTAACTCTCCACCCCACATGTAAACCTCATAGGCTGGCCTTTCTCTACGTGACCTCCAATCCTTCTCCTAAGATGCACCCTTGAGGATGTATGCAATACATATTTAGTTTGGAGGAAACATGCTGTTGAGACCTCTAGCACCATGTATTTCAGGGAGTCTGTTTGCATGGTCTTGGGATAGTATGGCTGTGTGGTATCTGGACTTGTGTTTCAGGATCCCACAAAGAAACTGGTCTGGGGCTCATTCTCCTGACAGGGAAGATTTATAAATGCCAAAGGAGTCTTATTTTTCTGGTTTAGAATTCTATGTATAACATGGCTTGGGGGTGGGTATATGGGAGAGGAAATCCCACTTTAATTTTGTAGGAACACAGTGATCAGAATGCCGGGTGTACATGATGCAACTCTATACCCAGGCAAGCATCCAAACTATAGAAAGCCAAAGACAGAGGAATCCTGAAAGATGCTAGGGAGAGGGTACCTTACCTATAAAGGAAGAGAGGTCAGAGTTACATCAGATTCTTCCTTCAGACACTGTGTTATGCTCTGACCACATCCCCAGATTTCCCGGATTGAAAGCTTCATTCTCAAGTTTCCATAGTAATGGAATCTTGGTGATAAATGGATCGATCCATTGGTGAGTTGTGGGGTTAGTGTAATTATGACCTTGTTATAAAATGCTCTCTAGCAATCTTGGTTTGTCTTGCCATAGGACAGGTGCAAGTGTCACATGCTCTTGGTCATCTCAGCCTCCAGCTAAATAAACCTCTGTTCTGGTTTGAATATGAAATGCTCCTGTTGTAAAGGACTGATCTCTGACAGACAAATGCCATTCTCCTGAGCTCAGCCGTGCCTGCTTCCCTAAGATCATCACAGGTGGGCTTGCTGACTGATCATAGCCCCACTAGGAAGGAGGGAGCAGGGAAGTCACAGAACCCAATCACACCTCCCAACCCCTGGTGAGCAATTCCACCCTAATTGTCTGTGGCCTGTGAGAGGGGCTAGAGTATTTAGGCTGGGGAAGACTAAGGGAGGGCCTCTTGTCTTTTTACCCTGCTATGGGGAAGCTACCATCCATGCTTGGGTGAAGAGTTTCCAGTGCAGTCTTAGGTGGGGAGCACCCACACTCCTGTAAGTAACCCTCACCCATTGCTCTTAAGGTAAGCTCATCGTTTCTCCCTAGAGTACATCGTGGTGGAATTGTATCTTGGTTTGTCATTAGGATCAAGGGAACAGGGGGTGTTGTTGTTTACACCTGTCCCCCAAGGAATTTTAGCAACAGTTCTCCATGTGCTTATATGTTTGAACACTTGCTCCCCTTTTGTTGCTGCTGTTCGGAGAGGTTGTAGAACCTTGAGGTGAGGTCTAGCTGGAGAAAGTATGTTGCTGGGGCATGGGCCTTATGAATTATAGCCTGAGTTCTCTCGGGGTTGGCCACCAGGATGTGAACAAACTGTGCTATAAGTTCCTGCTTTTGTGGACAGGAGTCCCTGAAGCCGCCATGCTCCCCCCAACCCCCAGCTACAAAACTATGAGCTAAAATAAATCCTTCCTACTTTAAGTTGCTTCTTGTTAGGTATTTGACCACAGACATGAGAAAAGTACCTAATACCACCTCTATTCTCTATAGCCTACCCAGTCTGTGATATCAGTTATAGCAACAGAACGATACCAAGTGAGCAAGGAGAAAGGACAGTAAAATATTTAAAGTATTGAAAGAAAAGCCCCATCAACCTAGCATCTTCTATACAGTGAAATTCTCCTTCAAAGTAAAGAGGAAGACAGACTTTCTCAGATAAACAGAAATTGAGAGAATTGGTCACCAGGGGATCCGTCTTGCAGAAATTGCCAAATGAATTTCTTTCAAGAGAAGGAAACTGATATGCAACATAAACTCAGATCTGTGACCTACAGAGCATCTTCAGTTGGAAATGACAGATGTTTTACACCAACTCATTCATCTACAGCAAGGTCCAGAACTGTTAGAGCAAGAAGCTGCTGGACAGAAGCAGAGAATTTAGACACAGAGGGAACTGAGATGCTGGGGCATCTGGGCAGGTGGATGGCACAGGCTGGGACAGGCTCACACCACGTGAAAACCACATATTTGTCTGATCTCCTAGAGATCATGTGGACAGTGGAAACTTGGAGGTGGAGAAAACAATCATCCTGTCTCTCATCTGAAGAGTCACATTGATGATGTCAGCCTCAATGTGTCCTTTGGAAAGGCCTGAGGAAGAAATAGAGCTATACAGAAAACAGGGTGAAGAAAACCAAATGAACGAAGAGCTCTCATAGGCCAAAAAAAAAAAAAAAAAAAAAAAAGATGCACAGCATCTTTGCAAGTGAACACTCCAGACTGCAACCTGAGATCTAGAACTTTCGTCTGAAACTGAGCCTGCCTCAGTCACATCAGGGGCCTGGAACATGACTCCAGAGAAAACACAGGAAGCAAGATGCTGCTCAGAGATCAGTGGAGACTTTGTGGCATGTGGGGAGGAGCCACACTCTTTGCTTTGCCACCTCTGTAGCAATGTGGCAGATGTGGTCAGTGCTGTGCAGACAGCCCCTCCTACTTAGAGAAGCATCTCTCCCATCAGGGCCTGAGAAAGTGCACCAGAGCAGCATGGACAACAGTTTGGACAGATGCACCCTTGCTCTGAGAGAGTCCAAAGCCAGCCTGTCCCAGGCACCTGCATTCCCACTTGAACCTCCCACAGATGCCTGGAGGGACCCAGGTTCTGCTGGGTCAGAAAGTCCCCAGGGTGAGAAGCCTAGCACTCTGAGGACTCAGGGATCCAGCTAGGGTCACCCAAGGTTCGACTCAGTTCTCCTGGCTGGGATCTGGAACCCATGCCCAGAGAAGGACAACAGTCTGCTTGGGCCTCTTTAAAAATACTGTGTTGTCCTTTAGTTTAATTACTGTTTGATGCACACTATACTGGCTTTTTAAAGCAGATATAGCATTACAATTTTAAGGTAGTATTTTTCAAATAAAAATGTTAATAATACTATTTATTTATTTATTATTTATTTATTTATTGGTCTTTTTGAGACAGAGTCTCCCTGTAGCTCCAGCTGGCCTGGAACACTATGTAGACCAGGCTGGCCTTGAACTCACAAAGATCCGCTTGCCTCTGCCTCTGCTAGGATCAAAGGCATGTGCCACCACACCTGGCCAAACTGTTAATAATACTTTCAAATACATTATTTTCACATCATTGGCTCTTTAGATTTAGAAAACATAAGGATTTTATTTTGATTTAAGTTAAAGTCCTACTGTTAAACCATCATTGAAGCTTGATGTGGATAAAAACATTTAAAATGACAAAGACCATTTCCCTGTGCTCAAAGTCATTATTAGAAATTTGTGCAAGTAATTGATTTTTGCCTGAATATGCTTTGATTAGTTAGAAAAATTAATTGGAAAGAGCTGGAGAGATGGCTCAGTGGTAAAAAGCACTGGCTGCTCTTCTAGAGGATTCAGGTTCAGTTCCCAGCACTCATGCAGTGGCTAACAGTCATCTGCAATCTGTAGCTCCAGGGGATCAGATACCCTCTTCGAACCTCTTCATGCATAGCATGACATGGGTGCACTTACGTACATGCAGGCAAAACACTCATACACATATAAAAAGTTGGGAAGTAAAATCTGAACATCTACCAACGCACTCAAATAGTTAATGCTTTCAATTTTAATTAATTATCCTGTACCATGGAAGGCCTGTAGAGGTTGGAGAACAACAGACTCTCCAGATTTGGTTCCCTCCCTGCACAGTAAGTTCCAGGAATGGAACTCAGTTGTCAGGCTTGCACAGCAAGTGCTAAACCATTTAATTAGCTCCATAGTACTTTTTAAAGTTTAGTCATAGCACATTTTTAGTTTACTCTTAAAGGGTGAAGTGGTACACTCCTTTAATCCCAGCAGGCAGAGGCAGAGTTCTGTGAGTTCTAGATCAGAACTGGTCTTCTAGTCCAGAAACCAGCCTGGTCTACATAGCAAGTTGCAGGCTGGCCAGGGCTACATACTGAGACCCTGTCTCAACAATAAAAAAAAAGAAAAAGAGAAAGTTGAAGCCTAATCTTAAATTCATTTATTAACTTAGGGAAGTTGAAATTCTGCAGCTATTTTTCTCTTATTTTGTAATTTTTAAACATTAGGGAATTGTATTTAAGATATTATCTGTTGTTAAAACATTTCTAACTTTTATACAATGAAAAATTTCCCTTTGGTGGAAAATATGTACATGTACATGTAAGCTTTCAAGGTACTTTGAGTTGTTACACCATTCTCACAGTCGAATATAAAAATAATGAGAAGTATGGATGCTAAAGCAATTAAAAATACAGAAAGAAAAAAAATCCATCTGCACACAATGTGCACATGCAGAAAAGATTCTTAAATGTCATACCCACAAAAGGAGAGTTTCTTGTCAGACACGTCCCCCACAGGAAAAGCTTCACCCCAACAGCGGAGATGAAGAGCTTTTCACGGAACCTCAATGTGTCCAGCCACAATGGGGCTAAGGGTACTGACAAGGGCTATCGGAGGGGGAGGGCTCTCAGAGACCAACAGGGAGGAAACTGGCATCTGGGCCCCGGGAAGCACTGTCAAAGGACACAAGCCGAGGACTTGGGTGGTTACTGGCAGCCGCCAGGCAGACGGCTGGCGGTGCAGACTAGAAGAACCAGCATCTTGGGCAAGAGCAGGATTGCCAAGGACATGGGGCACATCTGAAAAACGACTGGCACTCTCGCTGCTATTGACCCACAGGTATGTGTTCCATTGCTTTTATTCACTAACCTTCACTTAAAAATATCACTTAAGCTCAGTCTGGCTTAGACACTGAGAACTCAGCAGACCACCTGAGAGTGCCTGGATCTGGCCTCCACATAGTAGATGGAATCCCACTGAAACTGGCCAACAGCCCATGGAAAATAGATGATGCAGAGGCCTGAAAGTTCAGTGCCTTGCCACAACCAGAGGAAGATCATCCCATACCTACCACCCCCTCCAAGGCTCAGGGACTTTTGCAGAAGAGGTTGGCAGAAAGAATGTAAGAGCCAGAGGAAGGGGTGGAGTGTTAACTGGAAGTGTCCTCCGACCACTAACACTAACGCTGGCAAGCTATCTATGTCACATCTCCTTCCCACGATCATCAAGGAGTTGAGGGGGTAGTCAGTTACCCCTCCCACCCAATCAGTCGACCTTAGCTGCATGTGGTGGGAGGGGCAGTGGATAATAAACTGAGAACACCAAGAGGCACCTCTGTCACCATTTTGTGTAGCTGTCAGAAGGTCACAGGATCTGTATTTGAGTGAGGACTTTAATGTGGGGCGCCCGCTCTTCTGTAAATAAAGCCCTACCTTATGCTCTGTTAAAAAATAAATAAAATATTAAAAAAATATATGTATATATATCACTTAAGCCAGGTGAGGTGGCATGCACCTGTAATCCCAGCAACTAGGGAGGCTGAGGCAGGAGGATGGCAAGCTTGAGGGCCATCTGTCTTATATATCCAGTTCCATCTCAAAATGAATAGTGAGTGAATGAATTAAATTTTAAAGAAATAAAATAACTTCTTCAGCAACTTCTGTGAGGTCTCCCGCCCTGTTCAAAGTGCTTGTGATGCAGACAGGAAAACTGACCCAATAAAGCCTGTGGATGTGGAAGCGCACATTCTAAGGAGCTTCAAGGTCAGATGTCAGCAGGAAGTAGAGGGTGGTGATGGTGCAACAGAAAGAGGAGGTGACAATGTCATGGGGTCAGCTTTGCTACTGTAGCCCCATGACTTCCTCCTGATACTGTGGGCACCTTCTGGCTGGGGCGTCTGCAGAGCCTGAGCTGTGACAGAACTTGCCTGGGCAGCAGCTTCAAAGCCCAGCATGCAGCTAGCCAGCTTTCCCACTGAGGTTTTCTTTCCTCTGCGGATGCTCCTGTTTCCTGACAGACACTGGATCCCCAGCCTGCTGCTGAGAGGTCATGTCCCTGTCGTCTGGCAGGGATCAGGGTAGGAGGAAGCATCATGCCAACTTTGTCTCTGGAGTCTCTCACCTTTCCTGCTGTGTTTGAGAATTCCTCTGACTCCAAGGTGTTAGACTATGGTAACTGGACTTTCCTGATACCTCAGCCTCCAGCCCAGCATAGCACAGTGGTTTGGTGTGAATCTCAGTACTGCACATCTTGGCTGGGTGTCTTTGAGTAAGTTTCTTAACCTCTGTGTTCATCAGCTTCACGTCTATTAGAACCCTAATAAATAGTACCCACTCACTATGTATAATAATTTTGTGGCCATGTAATGACACTGACAAAAACAATGCCAGCCATACAACACATTTAGGAATGTGTTTGCCATCAACAGCAGCAGCAATTTTCCTCTTGACCAAATGGAGCTGTGGGGTGAGGCCATGAACCAGGCCTAGAAATCAAACAGATGAGGCTGGTGCAAGGAGGTCCACTGTGGTGGATGGAGATGTAGGAGGGCAGCCAACCCAGTCCAGGGAGCCCCAGCACTTAGCTCTGGCAAGGATACAGGAGGTAAGTCTTAATAGGGTAGCTGGGATGGCTGGATGCTAAGTTCTGGTCCCTGGGTTACCATATTCATTGAACATAAAACAGGATCCTTGAATGGCCTCTGGTAACTCAAGATGGGAGCAGGACTGAAACTACAAATGAAACAGCTCCTCCTCTGGGTTGAACCAGTCACCTATAGAGGCAGCTGCTGCCAGCTCACGTAGAATTGCTTATAAAGTCAGTTCTCTAATGGTCTTCACTGGGCACAGGAAGAAAAGAGGGCCGGCGGGGAAGGGGGAGGTGGCAATACCAGGCAGCCAGTAGATTCTGTTTTTGTAACTCCTTTGGCTTTGTCTCCATGTACCTGGGCTTTCCATGCTGTTTCTTGGCTGGCCGAAGACCTCTGACTTATTCTGTGTGTAAATCTTTTGAATCTATTAAAAAAGGACACATCCCTCTTCTCCTGCTAGTCAAATGGCACAGCTCCTGAATGCACAGAGCTAGATGCTAGATGTAGATAAATGATTGCTTTATGCTTTACTGAGAATGGCCTGTAATCCTTAGGGAAGTCTTTGTTTTAAAAAATACTGCCTCTTGTGGCTGGAGAGATGGCTCAGCGGTTAAGAGCACTAACTGCTCTTGCAGAGGACCAGGGTTTGATTCCCAGCACCCACATGTTGGCTAACAACCATCTGTAACTCCAATTCCAGGGGATCCTCTTCTGACCTCCGCGGGCATTGCATGACATGGGTCTACCTACCTACATGCAGGCAATATGCTCACACACATAAAAAATAATAAAAAAATTTTACAATACTGCCTCTTAGCCAAGAGGATGAAGAATTTGATGAAGATGCAAGCAGTGATTTCTATGACTCTAACAGCTTTGCTTGCTTCCTTTCTCTATTCCCCCGGCCCCTTCCACTCCCTAAAGAAATGTTTGAGTTGCCAAAAGGTGTTTAGAAAGAAGAAGAGAAGGGAGTAAGAGGCACGCTCAGAATATAATTCTTTAAAAATCATACTGCTTTTTAAATCTTACCTCTTCAATAATAAGATGTTTGGGGTTTTTTTTTTTTTTTCTGTAACTATCTCAGTAGGAATGAAGATATTCTAAGGGGCACTTGTGCCCCTCCTTTTCACATCAGACTATTGAAACAATGGTCCTCAGGAAACTGGAATTTCTCTAAGAATTCTGGGAGAAGGGAAAGGCTGGAGCCTGGTGCCAGCCAGATGGGAAGCTTGTCTCCTAGAAAGAGATGTCACACAGTTCTGACAGCTTGACAGCCCACACTCCAGGAGGGACTACAGCTGAGACAATGAAGGGCAGGACCTCATCTTGACCAGGACCGATTAACTGTGTATGATGCCTCACGCTCTCTGTTCAAACCTAAACCTCATGTCAGGACCCTGAAGATGGCCTTGAGGTGTGTGTATGGGGGGAGGGTGTCATTGGATCTCTTTTTCCTTCTTCCCAGTGTGACCACATTGATGAAACCTCCTTTCTCCGCTTTGCATCCTTGCTCGTTTGTTTAATTGGACTAATGTGGGTGCTGGGAATGGAGCTTGGTCCTCTTAGAGTAGGAAGCACTCTTAAACACTGAGCTTCTCTTCCACTCTCTTGAATGTATCTTTTGAAGACTTGAAGCTCTTAATTTTGTGAAATCCAGTAAGTCAACATTTCCCACAATGTTTATTGTCTCATGTGTCTTGTTTAAGAAAATTTTCTTTGTTCTTAGGTCAAGAAAACATTTTCCAAAACAATTTCTAGAATTGTTGCTTTACTGATCCCATTTACATCCATAGTGGCTAGGGAATTTCTGGGTACGTTCTGAGGTGTTGGCAAGAGAAACACTTTCTCTTGTCTTCATCTACTTTCCTATTGCTATAACAGAACACCTGAAATGGAGTAATTTATAATGAGACGAGGTTCACTTCGGCTCATGGTTCTGGAGAGAAGGAAGTTCAAGATCATGCAGCCATGTCCGGTGAAGCCTTATGCTACTTCCACTGAGAAAATGGGAAAGACAAGTTTGTTGATCTACAAGAGGAAAAACCTGAGGCACGGCTTTGTTTCATAACAACTCACTCTCACGATAACTGGTCCAGTCCCATGAGAATGAACCCAGTCCTACAAGAAAAGTCATTAATCCATCCTCACACTATAATCATCTCTTAAAGGCCCCACCTCCCAACTCTGCCACAATTACAATCAATTTTAGCATGAGTTTCAGAGGGGCTAAACCAATTTATTAAATGTGTATTTTTATTGAATTCTTGTGCATTTTATACAAATCATCTTAATCTTTATATCCCCTCCTCCATACTTACCTCCCCATAGCTCCCCAACACCAGATTTCATGCATTCTGTCATATAAGTTAAGGCCTATCAAGTCAAGTGTATCTAGACGTCCCTCAGTGCAAGTTCATCCACTGGGCTCTAGTCAGCCTGTCTAGTGTCTCCCTTAAAGAATATCAACTTTCCCTCACCCAGAAGTAATCAGCTGACATTAGTTCTTTGGCTAAGGTTGGGGCCTGCTGCCCATTTCCCCAGTTCTGCGCTGGGTTTTCATCTGATTGAGTTTGCATGGTTCTTGTGCATGCTGACGCCATTTTGATATAAGTTCATACGAGCAGGGTCCCAGTTTATATAAGAACTGAACCATGATAGTAAACTCCCCATGTCTGCTCTGCTTTGCAGTACAAATCTATATGAATCAAAACCAAGTGTTTGTACACATGTGATTCTCTGCAGGGATGCTCTGATCTGTCTCACTGGACAATTTGTCTTTGTGCCAGTAACACACTACCTCAAGTACTGCAGCGTTGGGATAAGTCTCAATGACCAGTAGGGTGAGCCTCCATCTATGAGGCTATTCTCGTCAGGTGTCTCAGCTGCTTGAACTTTCAAACTTCAATGCACACTTGAGAATCAACTTATTTGTTTTCATAAATGCCAGCCTAGATTTTTACTATAATTACATTTAATATATGCTACAACCACACTAACCTATTTGAGGAAAATGGATAGTTTTGCACCTATGAAACTTTTGCTTTATAAACATAATGCAAACATTCTTATTAAACCTTCTTTTTGTAATAATACTTTCTATTTTTCCATGTAAATGTCTTATGTATCTTTTATTACATTTATTCCTAGGATTAAGCATTCTAGGTCCCGGTGGAAATTTTTCTAATATTCCCTCTTATTTGATCCTATTACAGAGTGCAGCTGAAACTCTTGCGATTACAGGTATATATGGGTACTTTTGATTACTGATTTTTAAAATATCTTGATCTTGTATTCTGTAAAATATCAGTCAGCTTCCAAAAATTGGAAGGCATGTGTGGCATTCTAGGGCTACTATGATCAGTGAACACAAAGTTGGTGGTTTGAAAGCAACAAAAAAAAAAAAGCGTGACTGCATGACTTTTTTTCTTTCTGCTCACAGTTCTGGAGACCAGATGCCACCAGACTGGGTGCCAGCATGGTCACATCTGCCTGGAGGTCCAGGGTAGGAGCCTTCTTTGTTTCTTCCAGCTTCTACAAGCCCCAGGAGTCCCTCAGCTTGTGGCAGCACATCTGTATCCTCTGGTGTTTGCGCGAAGCTTTACTCCATGTGTCTCTGCATTTCGAATTCACCTCTCTTTGTCTTATGAGGAACTTGCCATTGGATTTTTGGGATCACCCAAAATTCAAGATAATCTCATTTCAAGATCCTCGACTTGCTTCCTTCCATCTACAAAGACCTATTTCCATGTAACCTCATATTCTGGGTACTGGGAGTTAGGACTTGGGTGTTCATTTTGTAAAGATATTATATATATGTGTGTGTGTGTGTATGCATATATATGCAAGCACACATATATGTATTCAAGCACATAAATATTCAAGGATATATATTCCGTTATTCACTGCTATAGTTTGGATCTTGAATGTCCGACAAAGGTAGGGTGGTGAAGACTTGGTCCTTAGGATGATGTGGGGATGTGGTGAAACCTCTAAGAAGCAATGTCTTATGGAAAGTCCTTGGTTGCCAGGGCCATGACTTTGAATTGTGTGACCCTAGTCTTTTTATCTATCTCTATTTTAAAGGCTTTGTGTGTGTGTGTGTGTGTGTGTGTGTGTGTGTGTGTGTGAGAGAGAGAGAGAGAGAGAGAGAGAGAGAGAGAGAGAGAATGTGCACGTGGGGGATGGGGGGTGCAATTCCTGTGTGTGCATGACAAGGCAAGAGGAGGATATCAGCTGTTCCCCTCATCAGCTGTCCCCCTCTATCACTCTCCACATATTCCTCTGAGGCAGGGTTCTCCCTGAACCTGAGGCTTGGGTTTTCTCAGCTAGGCTGGAAGCCAGTCCCTGCTTCCTCAGAGCTGGGGTTACAGGCATGCATGAACCCATGGCTTATTACATGGAGACTGGGAACTGAACTCTGGTCCTCATGATTGTGCAGCAAGTGCTCTTAACCACTGAGCCATTTCTCCAACCTGCTACATCTCTTTTTTCCTTCCTGGCTGTGATGGTTAATTTTGATTGTGAACTTGACAGGATCTAGAATCACCAAGGAGACAAGCTTCCAGGCATGCCTACAAGGGATTATCTTGATTAGGGTAATCGAAATGGGAAGACCCCACTTGCCTCCTCAAGCTCCCGAGACCTTGACTTCCACCCCAGAATGGACTAGACCCTTGAACTGTGAGCCAAAATAAAGCCTTCTCCTTTTGTCAGGGTATTTTATCACAACAAGAAAAGTGACTAATATATATACTGACCAAGACGTGAACAGCCTGACACCATCACACATTCCCACATTAATGTGCTGCCTTTGCTACAGGCCCCGAAAGCATGGGATCAGGAAATCCTAGGCTGGAACTTCCAGAACCATGAGTGACAACAAATCTTTTTTCCATGCATGTGGGTTATTGTGTTATAGTGATGGAAAGCTGACCCACACATCAGTCTATAAGGTCACTGTTCTTTACCTTTGTTCACTTAGTGAAATATCTGAAACATTGCTCCAACTCAGCCCTTCAAGAGTCCCTGCACTCTCAGTTGGTGCAAAATATTGTGTGGTCGGGGAAATACCACCATTAGGGGTCTCAAACACTATTGCTAGGTATCTGGGAGCCTATTTGGTCCTATTGAGGCAGGTTGCTTAAGTGCCTGGCCTCTGGTTCCGCCTCTGGATGGTTGGGGGATGACCAGCCTCTCTTCTGGCTTTCAGGCATCAGAATCTGCTTCTCTGAACTTCCTGTCTGCTCTTAAAGGGTTTCAGAAAAGGCCAGGGTGATCCTGACCTGCTTTGCTCCTAGCCTGAGGTACAGTTTGATAGTGATGTGTGGGGAAGAGGAGGAAAGTGTAGGAAGAGACAAAGAGTCCAGATTCAGTTGATGAAACCCAGAGAAGAGGGCAGAGAAAGGTTCCAGAATGAGGTCCAGATGGTTGGATGGTCACTCACCGGGCCTTCTGTGAAAGCCAGGGCAGCTGGACAGAGTAAGATTTCCAGATGCCCTTTGCCTGCAGCACTGTGTCCCCATGGAAGCAAAGCAGGACCATCCAGAGCCTTCACAGGGCCCCACTGCTTTTCCACATCTTGCCTTTGTTTTTATAATCCTCTCAGTGACCCCCACTCCTCAAATAAGAACCAGATGCTCACCGTCTCCGTGTTGTGAGTGCTTTTCTGAAACTCCCTCTAGCCATTCAAACCTCAGGTGGCTGCTGGAGTCATGTGGCTGTCTGCAGGGTGAAGGTTCTCAAAGTCCCACTGCAAAAATCAAGTGTCACAACATTATTCTCTAGCATGAGCTAATTATACTAATTTCCCTCTCCTTGAGGCAGCTGGAGAATCTTCTGCCGTGTTCCAGGATTCAGGTTGCTGGAGATCTGGGCACATCTGTTTGATGCCGTGCCCTTGACCTTGATTCACAGCCTCTGTCTTTATTTCCTTAGGTCACTTAGAGTCCTAAGTGACCCCCATTCACTGCCCCCATTCACTACCCTACCAGCATATTTCAGAACTTTACTAGGAGATCATCGTACACAGGATTCAGCATTGCATGTCCAAATTGTGTTCCCAAATTCATCTTCCTCTCTGGAAATGGTCATTTTGTTCGTAAAATTTTCAAAGACCACAGCAGAAGTCAGGGCCTGGAGTACTGATGTCAGAGGGATAATAGAGTCAGGAGACTGATCTGCCAGCCTCAGCTCCTCCATTAAAGTTCCTGATCTTGGGCTCTCCCTTCACAAACATTGACTTTCTGAACCTCAGTTTACCCAGTTATTCAACTGATTAGCGAAGCCATGGAAGACACTGGGCATAGCCTGAGTTCCCCAGAGGCTTAGAGAGTAAGATAGGAGACAGGCATGAAAATGGGTTCAAAGGTATTTTAGGGTGGTATTTGGAAAGAAATATGTAGGGGTGGTTGTGAGGGCATCAGGGGCTAAGCTCAATTCTCCGAGCACTGGAGAAACAAGAGTGGCACATACCGAATGCTGAACGGTTGTAGGTGTTTACTCAGTGGACAGAGGGAAAGGGTGTTCTCCGAGGAAGCAAAGAAGCAAGGACACAGAAGTGCATCAAGCCTGGGTGTGCTGGGAAACTGCCAGAAACTTAATGTGGCTCAGACATGAGGAGAAACAACAGGAGGTAGAGGAGGCCGGGCAGGGCTGAGGCCAGAGAGTGTGCTGTTGGAGGTGCGTGGATGTTACACCTGGGTGTTAGTTCTCCACAAAGACATTTTTTATTATAACCACTCAGAAGACATTGAGTAGAGGCAGAGATAGTGTTGAACACTCTAAGTGCACAGATGTTCTTCATGTAGCAAAGAATAATCCAGATATGAATAGTGCCATTAGGTCCAGATAGCAATTGTAAGGTTAGGTCCCCTACGTTAAGGAGATGGGGACTCTTGGAGTGTTCTAAAGCGGAAGGAGCATTGCATTAGTTACTTTTCTCCTGCTGTGATAAAATTCCATGGCCAAAGGCAACTTAAAGAAAGAGTTTATTTTGGCTATGGCTCTAGAGGGCGAGTCTGCAAGGGTGGCAGGCAGCTCGAGCAGGAAGTCAAGAGATCTCATCTCCATCTACGTGCAGGAAGCAGAGAGCAAAATGGAAGTAAGGCTAGGCTCTGAACGCTCAAAGCCTAACGGTGAACTACCTCCAGGAAGTCTGTCACCACCCAAACCTCCCTAAACAGCTCCATTAGGTGGGAACCAAGTGTTCAAATACTTGAGCCTATGGGGGAAGATTTCTCATTCAAACCACCACACACATCTTTCTCAGGAAGAGTACTGGCACAGAGCCCTGGCAGGTGATGTGAGGGGCCACACAGGAAGACGGAAAACAGAGGTAAGAGATAGGGTAACTGAAGATGGGAGTTGCCCTGCAGTGGCAAATCTAGCTTGCAGTGTGTTTTTACATGGTCTACAAGCTAAGAATACATTTTATGTTTTTTAGTAGTTGAAAAAAATCAAAAGAAGAATATACTGTGAGATGTAAAATTTATTAATATATAAAATTCAAATTTCAATATCCATAAATAGTTATGCTGGAACACAGTCACACGTACTTACAAATTACTAGGACTGTTTTGAGCTATGATGATGATTTAAGTAACTGCAACAAAAACCATATGGCTTACAAAGTCCCAAATATTTTTTATTTGGCCCTTTATAGAAACAATTTGTCAGTCCCAGGCTTAATCCAAGGCAACAGAGGCAGAGATGGCAGAAGAACATGGGCCTGGAAATTGCATAGAATGAGAATTAATTGGCTTTTATCAATTAATTAGTCAGCCGCTGATTAGATTTGGGGTAAGGGCAGAAAATAATTTTCTAATTTGGGAACTTTGGTAAGGGAGAAGAAAGAGGCAGAGGTAAGGACTTACTCAATTAGGGTTTGGACATCTTGAGACATTTAGGCTGGATTTACAGGACTAGGGTTTCAAAAAGATGTACAGGGTGGAGATGAAGATGTACACATCAGCCCATGAAAGATAAATGAAGCCAGGACCACAGATGAAATGGTCCAAGACAATGGGTTGTCATCTTCCACGGGTGACAGCATCCTTAAGGGAGCTAGTGAATTTACTCTGACCATCTCAACTGGGAAAATAACACTCTGGAAAAAGTCTCCATATGACTTCTGGTTCTTGAATCATATTACAAAGTCCTGAAGGATAAGATAAAGGACCTCTGTCCGGAAACTGAACTTCAGAGTAAAAGCAGGGCCACACATAGCCTCTTGGGGCACATCAGCACACGAGGCATGAGTAGAATACAGGAGTCCATGCAGGAGGGTGAGAGGGTTGAAGGGGCTGGTCAGAGAGATGGGAGAGGATGAAGAAACTCTGCAAACTGAGCTAAGGAGTAGGATGCACCCAGACGGATCCATGGGAGATCCAACAGTGTTCTGTGCTGAAGAGAAGCTAACCAAAGTGGAAGAGTGTTTCAGGGGAGGGGGTTGGTGTTCATTATGAGTGAGCTTTGCCTGAACCTCTGGGGTTCTGTGGTTGGCTAAGTGTCTTCCTAAAGCCCATGTAGGGGGCTTGGACCCCACACCATGGTACTATTGGGAGGTGGTCAAACCTTTAGGAGGGAAGTATGCTAGGAGAAAGTTAGGACACAGGGGGCATATCCTTGAAGGTGATATTGGTATCTCAGCCCCTTCCTCTTCCTCTTTTTCATACTTGGTGATGATGCAAGCAGGCTTCCTCTGCCACACCCTCCCACCATGCTGTCCTGTGCTGCCACAGGTCCAATGCAAAGCAATCTATCAGCCAAGGGCTGAAGCCTCCAAAACTATGAACCAAACTCTACCTTCTTTCTTTTTAAGTGGCTTGATTTTAGGTATTTGATACAGTAACAGAAAGCTGACAAGAGGGGAAGAAAAGATGGAGATAGGATGAGGGCTGGGACGTGAGAGGGAAGTGATGAAGAACAGTGAGTACAGGGACTTCTGTGGGGATCAGGGTGTGGGGAAAGAGGAAATCTACAGCAAGAGTTGTAGAAGGGACACATGGAGCCGAGGAAGAGTCGGTGCATTGCTAGGATTGTCTTCGTCCTGGACAGACTTAAATGTCACCATATTCTGGAAAGTATCAGCAGGCAAGGAGACGTTGAAAACAGAGAAGGAAGCAGAAAAGCCTGAGGACCAAGATTCTGGTCCTAGGAAAGATGGTGCAGATGGGTGCTGGGGAATGGGCAGAGAAGTGGGAAGATCTGGACACTCACTGCCCACCCCCAGGTCTCCACACTCCCTTATCTTTACTAAGCAATACCCCCACGTGTGCCCTCTAACCCAAACGACTTCTGCTGAATGCGTATAGGCTCTTTTAGTAATCTTGCAAAGCTGTGAGAGATACTGATCTGGCTAGAAAGTGTTTTTAAATGCAGCCGAACTATTTCACCGAACTTGAGTCTCGCCAAAGAAGTCTGAAGCCTGAGCGATCTTTGAGCGCAAATGTGATGATGTTATTATCTGCTTTTAAGGGAATGGTGAGTCCAATGTTGACATTTTAATCACAGTTGTCTCATTGAGTGGCAGGTATTAAGTAGTTATTTAAAGCTATTTGGACAGATTGTCTACACACTGTGTCAAATGAGAACTGCAAATGATGAACCATCCTTTTATAGGTACTGCATTTAAGGACTCCACTACAGCAAAATGTAGTGGTTGTCAGTCTGTCTACATTTCTAGAGAATTTGCTAAACTATTCCTGCAAGTACTGAATATGGGAGAATTCTCTTATGGCCTCCAATCAACTGTACCTTCCAGTTTTCCCTCCATTTGATGCTGGGCAGTCTATGAACTGCTCATGAATAAAGTGTGGAGGAAGAGATACTATGCCAATTCTAAACCTACAACTTTAAAAGGCCTCAAAGCTTTTGCTTTTGTGATGTGGGAGATGTCAACTGCCATATTGAGAGGCCAAACATGCTGAAATGATGGCATCAGGAGAGGGCTCGAGCTAAGCATGTAAAGAGGCCATATACCAAGAGCCTGCCCCATCCTTGTAATGGTGACAGCTGAGGGCTCAGACCTGTGACCCAAGTTGAGCTGCTCCAGCCAACCTAGGTCTTCAAGCTACCCAAGGTGACACCATGTGGAACACAGACAGGCTCTTCCCATGGAACCCTGCAACACTGTGCAAATAATAAAAAGACAGCTGTTTAAGTCACTAAATTTTGAGTGCATTGATTCCCAGCAACAGATAAGAGAAACATAAATCTTTCTGTCACTTCCAAAATATGCAGAATGGGAGAAAGTCTTGCATAGGAAATATTTGGAAAGGATTAGTCAACAGAGCTGGATCAGTTGGTTAACCTTGGGTAGGAGACAGAAAGGTGAACTTAGATCCTTGACTTCAATCTAGATGAAGATGAATTCCAAACAAAAATTGTACATTTCTGTAAGATGCAAGACCTGTCCATCGACTGTTGTCATGAGAGGTTGGACTACTTGGTTGAGTATGGGAATGTGAAGAGGGTAAGGGTGTAAATATTGTGTACTCACTCCAGAAAGCGAAAAAGAAGAAAATGAAAACTGTCCACGTTCCCATTACGCAGAGGTAACCACAGATAACAGTTTTTTGGTTTCTATCCTTCCAGAGTGCTTCCTCTGTCTGATGATAATCATAAAATGGTCTAATACTGTATAACTGCTGTACAAATTCACTTTACTCAGTATCATATCATGAATGTCTTTAAAATCTGTCAAAATGCATGCATTATGCCTGCCCAACATTGCATTACTGAGGCTGCTTCCAACATCTCAGGTCCATGATGAAAGCTTCAGGGAAAACCTCTATATCTAAGTCACCATGCACATATTTAATTATTTCCTTAGAACACGTTCTGAAATGTGGAATTGCTTGATAAGGAAGTTTGCATGTAGCAAAGGCTTTTAAAAATATTTTATTTTAATTTTATGTGTATGAGTGTATTATTGCCTGCATGTGTATAAGGCACCCATGTCATGCAGTGCCCGCAGAGGTCAAAAGAGAACATTGGATCCCCTGGAACTGGAGTTATGAATGGTTGTTAGCTGCCATGTGGGTGCTGGGAACTAAGCCCAGGTCCTCTGCAAGAACAGCCAGTGTTCTTACCTGCGGAGCCATCTCTCCAGACCCATAGTAAATTTCAAATTACTCCCAAGAAAGGAAATGAAAATTATCTACCTCCCTGGCGGTATGAGAACAGTTTTTCCTGCTTACAGTTCTGACTAAAAATTCTGCTTTTTGGTTTCAAAGAAGGTCCTTCTTTGAGAAAATTGTTAAGAGAGGATGGTTGAGGTGTACATAGGTTCCAACTTTAACCAATCAAACACCAAGTTGAGGGATGGGGGAAGGGCCAGCTGTAAATATTTTAGGATTTATTGTCCAAGAATATTGTACATAAGTAAACATAACCCTGTAAAAATGTGAAAAATTTGCAGGGGCAGGATTTGGTCCATTGGCTGTGGCTTGCTGACTGTTCTCTGAACCATTGTCCTGCTAACCTGTGTGAGCTTCATGGGGTCATTTTTGAGAACTCAGAATGATCAGACCACAGTGGGTCACTCTCAGTGTGGGACTTTCCATAAAGGTCTTCAGAGGAAGAATTTACTAGAATCCTAGGTTACCATCAATTTGCTGGACCTATTAAAAGATACCTCAACCATGACTTGGTGTAAGGTTGGCTGAGTGCAGATGTGTAGCCAGGGTTAAGGAGACTTCTTTCAATAAGTACCTGTCAACTGTTGTGAGATGGGGCTCATTTTCAGTTATTTGATGAAGAATGATGAATGGTCTTTTCTCTTTTCATACAAGTATTACACAACTGCAAAAATGTTAAAAAGTATTAATATGTTTACCTTGAAGAAATAACTTGCATTAATATTTTGGTTAAATTTCCTTGTAGTAAAGGGAGATGAAAAGGGAAAGGAAGGAGAGGGAAGAGGTATGAAAGGGAAGAGAGAGAGAGAGAGAGAGAGAGAGAGAGAGAGAGAGAATCACCCTCTGTGATGCTATGTGTATATAATGGAACTTGGCTTTCTCTTAGGTTATGAGCATCATTGCTTAGCTGACCCCCCAGCACAAGGATGGATGGTTTACTTGTAAGTCGATTCTCAGCCTAATGGACATTTGAGCCTCTCTGAATCCCCCAGTGTTATAAATATCAATACATGAGTGTCTGTATACCTTTATCAATGTCTTTACATCTTTTATTACTTCCTTAGAATAGGTTCCAAATGTGGGAGCTGCTCTTCTACAGGGAGTGTACTTCCTATCTTTCATAAGTATATGTGCTTCCAGAAAGCCTGCACTCACAGCAGTACCCGAGTGTGACCACAGCACACTCGTAGGAAAACTCTGTTATTCAAGATATTTGTTCATTTTGATAAGTGAAATGATATTTTGTTGGTTCATATAATATTAATTTTGAGTTGTTTTACTCTTCTTACATGTATATTTTTCACTTGATTTACCTTATGAATGGTACATTCACATTTCTTGTCTGTTTTGCTTTTATCTCTTCTTATTAGAATTCCTTAAATATTAACAATGTTAAATTGTTGCACGGGTACCTATTGTCTCTGATGCAAACCTTTGTGATTTACCTTTTTGTTTTGTTCAGGGTATCTTTCTGCCATGGAAAAGTTTACATTTTTTAATCATTTTTTTAAATTTTTAATAACTACATGATTAGAAGAAGCATTTCACTACAGCTTTAACATATTCAGTAGCACACTCCAGAGCATTCCCCATT
>NW_008340872.1:4569737-4586872 GCF_000622305.1 Nannospalax galili | reverse complement strand
AATCTAGTCAGCCTATCTAGAGGTCTTTGTTTTAGGAGGGTCAGCTGTTCCTCTTCTAGCAGCAATCAGTTGTCAATATTCCTTTAGATAAGATTGGGGTCTGCTGTTCATTTTCCCAGTTCTATGCTGGGTTACTATCTGGGACTTTGGTTTGCATTTTTATTTCTTCAATCCTAGCAAGATTTTCTCTGTGACTCTTTCCCTGGCTTTCATGTTTGAGAAGGTTCAACCGTGGGATCAGCCCCTCACCCAAAGCTCCTTTGATGTTTCTTTCTTTTTTTTTTTTAATGGCTTCATGTTTTATATTTAATTCTCTATGTCATCTGGAATTAATTTTGGTCTAGGTTGAAGTGAAGGGTCTGACTTTATCCCCCAGCCTTGCAGAGCTAACCATCTGATCTAGCTCAATTGGCTAATCCTCTCGAAACTCTTAATGTGTGTGACTTTCTCCCACTCTACAGTATTAGAATTGAGAAGGGAGGGGAACTGGAAGGGGGGAGGGAAGGAGGAGATGTGGGAGGGGAGGTGGGGGAGGTTTGCCAACCACACAACAAAGCTACACAGCAGTAGATGTTGTAGAGACTGTGGCCCCCAATAATGTGACCCCCAATAGATGATCTCCCATGATGCACCAAAACTCTCTGTCCTTACTGCCAGTCCCAGAACTGCAGTCCTCAGCCAAGAGTTGAGCAATTAGCTAAGGCCATTTCTGGCTCCTATTCTGAGGCTTCTGACACAACCTGTGCTTATGTTGAATGGTCAGCTTGGAGATGGGTGTCAGTGTCTCTTTCTTGGGTGTTCATGTGGGCTCTAGTGTGTTTTAGGGAAGAATCCACTGTGAAGATTCCTCTCCAGACCCCTCTCCCATATGCATGTAAATATGTGTACTGCTGGAGATTTCCATACATGTGTCTCATCAAGATACTTACCATATGCCTCCTGGAGTCCAGATCCTTGGCCACCATATTGTGAGGCTTTGACCACCCTTGCTGGATTTTGGCCCTGCCTTGTTATTCATTGACATATTCACAGTGCAGAGGAAGTGAGATACAGCTAGGACATTCATAGTCCTTTCCTGCCCTCCACTAATTCACAACCAAGACTTCTATATACATACAGATGTTTCCTTTATGCTTTCAATTCTGAGTGTCTCCCATAGCTTGTACGTTTGATAGACTGCATAATGCTCTTGGGAGGTTGTGGAACTTTTCAGAGGTGGAGACTAGTGGGCGTTCCTTGGGTCATGGCACATGCCCTCAAAGGAAATAATGAGACCCCAGTCCCTCTCCCCTGCTTTTTCTAGTTTCTGGCCATGGAGTGAATGGCTTTGCTCTGCCACATGTCCTCTGCTCCTGCTGTCAGCAACCCCACCAGAGGCCCAAAGACAGGTATGTAATAAACTGGTGATGAATGGAAGCCTCTGATGAATGGAACTGTCAGCCCAAATAAACATTTTCTCTCTATAGGTTGATTACTGTCGTTATTTGTTGTAGTAACAGAAAGCTGATTAGCACAGATGTTTTGCAGTTACCTAGATAACAGAATATTAATGATCTCTGCTTGAGACTGTGACTTTGATCTCACACATTTAACCTGTGAACATTTACTAAGCTAGAATTCTCTTAGAGTCTGTAATATATGTAAGCATAGGCATTGAAACAGGGGAAGAGTTCAGGCATTTTATAATATGTGAGTTTATACAATTTGCTGTGGTTAGATTTGTTTCTATGTTGTTATAGGTAAACAGAAAATTTTACAAAATTTTTCTTGGCTGGGATTCTAGTCAAATTGCCAGATTAAGCAGGCATATGCCCAAGGTCACAGCTGGGAATGGAAGCTCTAAGAGTTAAGCCCAAGGCAGCCTGCTTCCTCCTGTCAGGCCATCCTGCCTCAGTTTCCTATCCTGTGATCATGGTGCTTTCCCATGCTGGGTCAGTGCATCACAGCCCATCATCCTGTTCCGTTGGCCCCATGCTGCAGTGTGTCACCATCCTGTGCTTCATGCATTGACTTTTCTTGATCAGACTAGTGGCCTTCTCTTAGTTCATTTTCTGCTGCTGTGGTAGAATACTGGGAGCAGAGAAATAAAAAATGAATCCCTCACAGATCTGGGAGTTTAGAAGTCCAAGACCAAGGGGCTGGAAGCCTGCATGGGTTTTCTTGCCGCATCATAACATTGTGGAGGGCACTCATTATGTGGTGAGAAGTATGCATGAGAGAACAATCAGGCCAAACTCATCCTTTTATGAAGAGTCTACTCCCGAGGTAGCCTGTGATAGACCAGAGGAGAACCAACAGGGAGGCACAGACAACAGCCATAATCAGTTCATGAGGGCAGCGCCTCATCCACATCTCTTCTCAATACTGTTACGATGACCAGTGTCAACCAGGGTTTTGGAGGTGACCCCATTCAGGTGTCTTTTGCTTTTCAGCCCTTCACCACCTGCTTCCTCCCCAGTGTCTTCCTGGCCCCACGTCTCTTCTACTCCTTCTGCCTTTATAGAATTATGGAATTTTCACAGGATACTTTTTACCCTCATCCCCAAGCTATATCATATGTATACCTAGGAGTAGTGGATGTTTACCTGAATCAGGCATTGATAAATGTAGATGCCACACTAGAGAGGCCACACCTGCAAAGATTTGCACATAGAATCCTAACAAGCTCTGAGGGACTTGTATCTCTTTGCATTTCCTCATATACTCAATTCTATTATTGATATTCTAAATGAATGTTTTTTTTCTACCAAAGAAAATCCTATGTTTCATGTGGACAGTTTTCCTCAGGAATGTCCAAGGAAAGTTCTGGCATTTCTATCCCATGAAAGTCCATCTTCATTTCTAAGGTCCTGTGGAAGGTGGTTTGCTGTCTGTTCACGATGTCTCAGTATGTGCAGAGGGAAACAGAAGTGTTTTCTTGTAGGTAGGATCAGATCCCACCAACAAAGAGTATCCGTTGGGGTCTACTCTGCCCCTCTGCCTTACCCTGTGGAGCCAGGGGAGGTCAGCCCTGAGAGCCCTTGGAAAACAAGTAACAAGGACACGAACACTTGTAATGGGGGTCTACCATTCTTTTCCTAGGTGCTGGATGCCATGCTTGGTGTTTTCTGTGGATCATCTCATCCACCTTTGTAACAGCTGGCTGATGCAGGAGCTCGTTTGTAAAAATTTTCATTTATTTATTTTTATTTTATGTGTATGAGTCTGCATGTATGTAACTGAACTTATGTCGTGCAATGCCTGTGGAGGTCAGAAGTCGGCGTCATATCCCCTGGAACTGGAGTTACTGATGATTGTTAGCTGCCATGTGGGTGCTGGGAACCTAACCAGCATCTTCTGCAAGAACAGTATGTGCTTTTAACCACTGAGCCATCCCTTTAGCTCCAGAAGGCTCTTTTTATTTACCCATTCTACAGGAGGCAACTGAGGATCAGAATTTAAGACACTCACTCAGTAGTCACATAGTACATGATGGAGCTGAGGTTTCAGTCAGAAGCCCTCCAGAGCCCTAACCATTGGTGTTCTTCCACCTCTTCTGTG
The DNA here is from genome assembly GCF_000622305.1 of Nannospalax galili. Classification (NCBI taxonomy): domain Eukaryota; kingdom Metazoa; phylum Chordata; class Mammalia; order Rodentia; family Spalacidae; genus Nannospalax; species Nannospalax galili. Next base: position 4,583,332 of record NW_008340872.1, on the reverse strand, counting down.
GGAACTTGGTTGATGGGGGAGGGGTTGTAGAGTGCCCAGCAGGACACTTGGCACCTATTGAATGTCCCTGAATTTTACAGTGGAAGCTGTCATTGCTGGGAGTTGGGAGTTGTTTATGATATAGCTGTGCCTTGGCTGTGTGCTAACAGGGTTCTGGTCCCCCTGTGACTTCTCCTTCATGTAGGTGGAGTCACTCACTGTCGACCTGTGGAGCAGACTTCAGGTTCATAAACAGTGCTAAGCTGAGGACAGACATGAAGCCCTTCCAGATCAGCTTAACTGGTTTTCAGATTTAATGCACTTCTGTGAAGGACCCTGTGTTCTAGTTTTCATTCAATTGCTGTGACAAAACGCTCTGACCAATACCAACTTGGGGAGGAAAGAGTTTATTTGGCTTACATCTCCTGGGTCACAGTTCATCACTGAGGGAGCACAAGGTAAGAACTCAGGGCAGGAACCTGGAGGTGGGAGCTGAAACACAGGGCATGAAGGAACACTGCTTACTGGCTTGCTCTTCTGGCCCCCGCTCAGCCTGCTTTAAAAGCTGCCCAGGGATGGCACTGCCCACAGTGGGCTTCACTCACTGTCGACCTGTGGAGCAGACTTCAGGTTCATAAACAGTGCTAAGCTGAGGACAGACATGAAGCCCTTCCAGATCAGCTTAACTGGTTTTCAGATTTAATGCACTTCTGTGAAGGACCCTGTGTTCTAGTTTTCATTCAATTGCTGTGACAAAACGCTCTGACCAATACCAACTTGGGGAGGAAAGAGTTTATTTGGCTTACATCTCCTGGGTCACAGTTCATCACTGAGGGAGCACAAGGTAAGAACTCAGGGCAGGAACCTGGAGGTGGGAGCTGAAACACAGGGCATGAAGGAACACTGCTTACTGGCTTGCTCTTCTGGCCCCCGCTCAGCCTGCTTTAAAAGCTGCCCAGGGATGGCACTGCCCACAGTGGGCTGGGCCCTCCCACATCACTCAAAAATCAAGAAAATGCCCCACAGACATGACCCTAGGTAAGTGCAATGGAAGCAATCCTCCAATTGAGGCTCCCTCTACCCAGATGTGTCAAGTTGACAACTAAAGCCTTCTAGCACACCCTGTCCTCCCTCTCTCTGTGGGCCTCTGTTGTGCCAGTTGGGATCTACCTTGGGTCTACATTTCAATCTTCCTTCTTCCCCAGCTGTGAGGCCCCACTGTTGTAAGTGCAAGGACTGAGGAGCTGCTGTTTCTAATGGACAGAGCTCTCTGTGCTGTGTGAACTCCTCTGTAGGTCATCTTTCTAGTGGGACCCAGACTTGTGATGTCTGACATGTCGCCCACCTTTGGGCCACCATATACCAGGGCTGAGAGCAATCAAGTGTCCAGGAAAATTTGTAATCTAAACAATCATTGGGGCCTCTGTAACTTTAGCAGAGAGGAAAAAACTTCCATGAAAAGTCAAAGGGAGAGAAAGCAGAGTTGGAGAGAGGACTAGGGAGCAGAGGGTGGGAGAAATTCCCTGGGGTGGGTGTTTCTGAAGCAGGTGGGGAGTACTTAGTACCACTGCAAAGGACTTAGGACAGGACAGAGAGTGGCTACATGCTCTGTGGCCTTATCAGGATGCTCTGTCATCATCTTGGTGCCCACTGCGTTGCATGGAAATGCATAGATTGCATCATCCCCTCTTTTTTATGATGTGTGTGTGTATGTGTGTGCATGTATCTATTCCTGTGTTTGTGGGTGCACATACACATGTGTGCATGTGCATATGGAGGCCAGAGGACAACCTCAGGCATCATTCTCTGCAAAGCAATCCACCTCCTTTGAGACAGGACCTCTTGCTGGTCTGGAGTTCACCAATTAGGCTAGGCCGGCAAGTGAGCCCCAAGGATCCACCTGTCTTTGCCTAGTGCTGGGATTACAAGTGTGCGCCACTATACTTGGAACTTTTATGTTGGTTCTAGGGATTGAATTTAGGTCCTTGAACTTGCAAGACAAGCTATTTACCAGCTAACCCATTCCCTCTAGCTCTTGCCCTATCCCTTTCACAGAGCCCTGCTGAACTATGCTCTCCTGCTCTGAACTATGGTTTGCAACCAGGACCCTGCTCTGCAAACAGGCTCATAGTTGGGTGGTGATATTGTGATTAAATAATACCTGCACACAGAGTCCAGAAATCTGTTAAAATGCAGATTCCTAGGCTAATCCACACACCCCAAATTTGATAACACTGATTTGTGCCAAATGTTGCTAAATGTTCTTAATGTGTATAACTCATTTGGTCCTCACAGCCCTAGCAGGAAGACACCACTACCATTCCCATTTTACAGGTAAGAGAACCAGCACAGAGAGGTTGGAGACTTGCCCATATCACCCAGCTCCCAAGTTGCAGAGCCAGGATCAGAACCCAGATTGAAGAGCTTCAGAATGCTCTGCCATGCATGACAGCTTAGGCACCTGATGTCTCAGGTGGGGAAACCTGAGCACTCTCAGGAATGGCTTTTCACCCAGTGGGCTAATTTGTGCTCATCTGCAAGTCATATGTATAAAGCAAATACTATTTATAAAATGTGTGTCATAGTGGTTCTTGATCAAATAACCACGTTATTGTCCTCTAAATGAAAGTATTATTTCCCTAAATTCTTTAAGACAGTTTGTATGTTGCAGGGGGATATATGATTGTGTATATGTTAATGTGTGTGCGCATGAGTATGCAGGTGCACGTACATATGTGCACATGTATATGTGGAGGTCAGAGGTCAATGCTGGTGTCTTCCTCAGTTGCTCTTATTTTTTGAGCAACTGAAACTGGAGCTCACTGATTCAACACAGCCAACTCCAGGGATCCTTTTGTTTCTGCCTCTCTAGCACTAGGATTACAGGCATGTGCCATGGTGCTGGAATCTGAACTCAGGTCCTCGTGCTTGTACAACAAGCACTTTACTGACTGAACCATCTCACAATGCCCTGTAAAAAAAAGTTTTAACCTATGTAGTAGTCAGCGATGCCTTTAAGATCTGATGAAAGTCTGGCTTCTGCGCACAGATGGAAAGGTAAGTACTTGTTTCACATGCAACAGCAAGGGCTCACAGGACCCTGTGCATGTTGAATTGAGAACCTCAACCCACAGAACGCATTACTCTGCTCTCAACCACAGTTCCCCACCCCCAGCCCCAGTTTTTGCTTGTCTCTTTTAAAATTCTCAGCAAGAAAGCATACCTAGGAAAATTACTTGATTGGAGTCAGTCATCAAGACACCAATTTCCTTTGCTTTGGTCCTTACAAACATTCATCTTAATTAAAGGGCTGGTTATGAGACTAGAGCTGAGGGCTGCCAGGAAGCAGAAGGAGACAGAAAACCCCCAGGATTATACAAGGCCATCTGAGTTTGAACGAGGGATTCTGATGGCTGAAGTGACCTTCGGCCTTGGGTAGCTCAAGTAATATTCAATCTGGCAGCAGATGTGGGCGTCATGGTTTTCATTTTTTCTTTGAAGCCAGATTTTGCCATTATCTATAGCAATAACTTACTGTGCATTATTCAATAATGTTCTCTCCTCACAATTCTGCCCTGAGAAGAAGTAGGTTAAACAATCAAGAAACATCATGGGATGGTTGGCTTTCTACGTCAACGTGACGAGCCTAAATACTGGGTTTCTTAATCAAGCACAAATTTAGGTGCTGCTGTGAAGGTATTTTGCAGATATCCCTGACATCTGTATTGGTAGACTTTAAGTAAACGATATTATCTTTGATAATATGGGTAGCCTCATCCAATACTTAGAAAGACTTATGAGCAAATAGGTTTCCTCAAAACTGTTGTGTCGAATTTTTACTTAAGCTTCCAGCCTGCTGGATGGGTCTACTGAATTTGGACTTAACAGTCTCCTCAGCTGTTATGGCGCTTGTCGCTTGACTCCCGGCGTGGTGTGTGCGGGCACCCTGGGGTCTCCGCCACACCTGGCTAATCCCCGCATGAGTCTGGCTGCAGGCGATGTGGGGAGCGCGCCTGGGCTCCCGGGCGCATTCACTCTGGATGTGGCCCAGGGTCAGGTGTGCGTGCACTCTCCCGCGGTGGTTCTGGTCCCGCTGGCTAGCTAGCGGCTGGCGGGCCTGGCCGGCTGCGCCTCTCTGGAGACGGCAGGTGTAAAGACTTCTCTGATGCTGGCTGTAGCTGATAGCTACACACTTCTCTGGAGCGGAGAGCTTCTTCTGCTACTAGAGTATTATCTAGTCGGGATTCCGCCTCTTTTACACCCTTATGCCCTTCCTCAGGATTGCGGAGTCCTGGCCAGTGAACTCCACAGGGAAGAAACACGGAGGCGGCGAAAGCTAGGATATCCGTGGGTCGGTAACGGAGAGTGCTGCTCTCCGGTGAGATCAGGTCGCCGGTAGTAAGACACAGGACTCAAGGCACGGCTTAGTCTGTGTTTACTGCTTTATTGTATCTCTGCTCCTTGCTTTCCAGCTCTCTGCTGATCCAGCTTTCTGGGACCCAATCTCCGGGTCTCTGACCTGATCTCCCAGTCTCTGGCCTGATCTCCGACTATTAAGAGAAGACTAGCATATTTATATACCATGGGGGTAGTGGTAAAAGCTTTTAGATACTTTGTGAGATATTCTATTTACATGTGGAAGTGGGTTTCTGCTAGACTATTGTCTACCTGTAAAAATCACACACAGGAAGGCATGGTATGCATAGAGCCAAAGGCCATGTTTATGTCAAGGCATCTGTGGCGGCCACTTCAAAGGGAGAGACAGGAAAGATGCCAGAAAGCACCTTGCTATGAAAAGGAGCCCGCAGCACATTCCCCGAGCTGCATGAGCTGTCCGGTGTGAAGGGGCTTCGACTTTTGCATAACAGAGGTCTCCCAACAAGCTGTAAAAGACTAGTCCTTAAAATAAATAAATCTCCTTAGATAGATGATAAATACATGACTGATAGATATATAGAGATACATAGAAATAAAGTAGAGGTCTATCATCTATGTTAGTTACTTTTACATTGCTAAACACTTGATAGAAGCAACTTAAGGGAGGAGAGATTTATTTTGGCCCTGTCCATGGGATACAGTCCATCATAGTAAAGAGGGCACAGTGCCTGGGCTGGCTCGGTCCATTGTGGCTAGAGCTGCAGCATGACTTGTTCATATACTGGCACAGTAGGAAAAATACTGGAGAGAGAGAGAGAGAGAGAGAGAGAGAGAGAGAGAGAGAGAGAGAGCCAGAAGTAGGGCCAGATCATAAACCTCAAGCCTGCCTCTATGGGATTTATCTGCCAGCTAGACCCCATATCCCAAAGGTTCCATAACCTTTCAAAACAGCCCCACTGGATGGAGACCAGGTGTCTAAATACATGAGTCTATGGGAGATGTTTCAGACCTAAACCATAACACCGTCATCCATCTGTATCTATGTAGGTATCTCCTGCTGGTTTTGTTCCTCCTAGGAACCTTTACTGATACACATTTCTTCCTCCCCTGCTATTGGTGTTCTTGTCTCCTGGACTTTGGTTCTCCCTGCAGTGTAAGGCCTTGGGAGCTCTAAGAAGAGGTCATTCTCTAGGAGTTTGTCACCAGGTTCCTTTTATCTCTTCCTCTCCTCCCTGTTTCTGGTTCTAATGCCTTTCCCAAGTTGTTTTTCTCATTCTCTACAGGGCTCTGGCCTTCCACATTCTCACCTCAGAGGAATACCTAGTTGTGCCCACTAGAGGAGAAGTGCCCACGCTAAAGGAACATGTGAAATGAGATGTCCTGCCCAGATGAACCTCCTGCGCCCTAAGGGGATCCCGATGTTTGTCAGCCCTCACAAACAGTGGAGAATGTCCTTTGGGCAGAATAACCCCCTGAATGGTGTCAACTTAGCCTCTGCCTGCTGGAAGGCTGGTGGGCCTGCTCTGTGCCTTGGGGTTAAATACATCCCAATGTTGAGTAAGAGCATCAGCTGTAGGCTCACACAGATCTGTTTCTTTCCAACTGTGCCACTGTGAGTCAATGACTGAACATCTCTGTGCCTCAGCTTCATTATCTATGTGATGGGAATAATAATCACACTGGTTTAATAAGATGGCTATAAGGATTCATTGGCACAGTGCATGTGAATAGCTTAGAACAGCACATAGCACATAGTAAATGCTCAGTGAACACTGGCTATGACTAAAGATGTGACTTAAAGGAAAGAGCTAAGACAAACTGCATGGAGCTGCTCTCCAAAAGACCAGGGATCCATGAATGCACTGCCCAAAGAGGGGAAAGGAAAGTTTCCTCCTACTGGTTGGTATTCAAATTTGTGATGGGTGAGCATGGATGCCAGAAAGGCCACCATCAACAGAAGATGGATCACCTTGACCTCCCAGGCCTTCTTCTACCCAGAGGCTCAGGAGACACTTGGTGATAGCCTCTTGTGAGCTTTAAACAGGCATGGGTGGACTCATTTCTGCCCAGTCCCTTTGGAAAAACTAACTGTTGTAGATTGAATTGTGTGCTTCCCTGCTAAAAATACCCTAACTCCAGCACCTCGGGATGACCTAACTTAGAAGTAGGGCAATTGTAGATGTAAGTAGTTAGCATAAAGTCATACTGGCATTGAGTGAGCCCTAACCTAACATGTCCGGTATCCTTACAAAGGGGGTATCTTTGGGCACAGATATGCTCAAAGGAAGGATACTATGTAAGGCAATAGGTCTTAACATATATGTCAGAGTACATGAAATTTGGTAGGAGGGCTACAAAGGAGGTGTAGATAGGGGAGAGGGTCTACATATGATCAAAACATATTGTATGAAATTCACAAAAATTCAGTTGGAAAAAGATTGGTTCCCTTTTGTTGAGTGATGGAGGAACTCTGAGGTGGCAGAGCCTAGAAGTAAGTTAGGGTACCTGTACCCTGGCCCTTCCTTTTGCGCTGGGATGTGTCTACACGTCAAAGCACATCAATGATTAACAGCCGACCAGCCACTGCCAGAAGCCATGGACAAGACTAGGAACAGATTTCCCTCTCTACCCTAGAGAGGAGCCAGCCCTGGGGACACCCGGGTCTTTGTCTCCTACCCTCCTGAGCTGAGGCGACAAGTCTCTATTGCTCAAGGCCTGTGTTATGCTATGGCAGCTCTGGCGGAATGAAATGGTGTTCGGTGCTCCTTTGCTCAAGACAGAGGGGCAGCTGCTTGTCTTCCTCTGTGGGTGGACAGCATACTTTGCTGCCTTGCTGGTGAGTAGAGATGGGAGTTTGGCAGCCAAAGCTGTTTCAGAATGTTCAGAGGGGAGCCATCACCTATTCTACATCCTCCTGTGCCAGGCAGCACCCCTGCTCTGTGGAGGTTTAGCCTTTGCTACAGTTTTAGATTATTACCAGTCATTTCTTAGTGCTCAGTGCTCTGCTCAGTGCTCTGCTCAGATACACAGAACTGCAAAGACAGAGAGGAGAAGCAGGGAGAGAAGCAACAGCCGGAAAGCTGGGAGGGCTATTGCTCCACAGCTTCCTGGTGACTGGGTTTTAGAGCAAGCTCCCCTTTATCCAGACAATGACTTACTTTAGACTACTGAGGCACCCTGTCCTCAGCCAGAGCACATGCCCGGAACACACAGATTGGGTGTACCTTTAAAATCAGAGCCTCTGGATCTAAGAGTTCTGGCTCTGAGGCAGCTCTCAGGGAGATTCAAAGGACAAGACACCAGAACTAAGAAGTGGCATATCAAAAACACCATGATCACAACTCTCATCTCTTGTTCTGCAGTAGGCTTGATGATGGACACTTTCAGTTCATCATGACCTTTCATTCTTTAACTATTCCAGCAAGTCAGTCCCTTGGTTATCCCATTTTATTCCCATAGGAGGGGAGTGAGGCCCAGAGGGGTTAAAGACCTTGCCTCTATTAATTAGCTTTTGTTGCTCTGGCAAATACCTGAGAGAAACACTTTAAAGGAGAAAGATTTATTTTGGCTCATGGTTTTAGACATTTCAGTTCATCACATCAAGGAGGGTATGGCAGAGCAGCTCACAAGATGGCAGTCAGGAAGCAGAAAAAGAATTCTGCCTCTAACTGGCCTCCCCTCTTCTCTTTTTTTTATTCCAACTGGGCCCCCAGGCTATAAGATGGTGCTGCCCACATTCAGAGCCACTCTTTCTCCTCTAGTTATTCCTCTCTGGAAATGCACGCATGGGCAAACTCACAGCTGTGTCTCCTTAATCTCATAGGTGTTCCTTAAGCCAATCAAGGTATCAATTAAGATGAAGCCATCATAGAATTCAAGGCCACAGAGATAATGGAGCTAAGCTTTTTAAAAAAAAACATTCATTTATTTACTTTGTGTGTATGTGTGTATGTGTGTGTGTGTGTCTATGTGTGTGTCTGTGTGTATGCACATGCACGTACATACCACAGGCATATGAAGTCAGAGGACAACTTGCAGGAATTGGTTCTCTCCTTCTACCATGTGGGTTTCAGGGATCAAACTCAGGTCATCAGTCTTGGTGGCAAGTGCCTTAACTGCTGAGCCATCTCATAAATGTTGACCACTATGCTAAACAGCTCCCATTAAAGCTGAGCTCTCTTTCCCATGGGTAGTGTCTGGGCAGACAGCCAGGCAGAGCTGGAGGCTTAGAAGAAAGAGGCCTGTGAAGTCATTTGGGTGAAGTCAGGAGCCTTGCAGAATGCAAAAGTCACACCCTATAGAGCTGACTGGGGCTTTGACATTTATGTAATCCCCATTTCTCTCACAAGGAGAATGAGGTCTGGTAGGGTGAGAAGACTGACCCAAACCCCAGGGCAAATTAGTGGCAGAACCAGGCCAAGATCAGATGTCCTTGTTTCTAACCCAGCCATCTTTATTGTTAAACATCATATTCACCTTAACAGGAGGGAGTCATTTCCTCCTATAGCTTGAGAGATTCCTGAAGCTGAGAAAGTCTTTTCTGATCACTAAGGCTAACTAGTGTAGTTTCTTGAGTTTGGCCACGGCAGTTCTCCCTAGGAACGTGGAAAATGGGACAGACGTTGTGATATCCAATCGAGATAAACATTTGACCTGTTGTAGGTCAAGTCCTCTGAGACTAAATGTAGGCTAAAAACTCCCAAGACTTAGGTGTGGAGTTAAGTGAACTAACCTTTTGTTAAAAACCCATCAATTTTCCTCTGCTTACTGTGCCATTTGCTGAAAACTGTCAGCTGAAAACAGAGCATCATTTTGGCACAGTGTTTTGTGATACTGTGAGAATGGATGTATATTAACTGCTGATGATTCTGAACACATATCTACAAAATTTTTCCACTTACTCAATTGCTATTCATCTACTACTATTTGTTAATGCTGCTACTATTGGCTGCTACAACCAATTTGCCATCCATCTACTCTATGCATCATCTGTTCATCCCTCTATCCATCCATCTAGTCTACCATCATCTGTTCATCTCTCTACTCATCCATCTGCTCTATCCATCATTTATTCATCCCTCTACCCATCCACCTGCTCTATCCATCATCTGTTCATCCCTCTACCCATCCATCTGCTCTATCCATCATCTGTTCATCCCTTTACCCATCCATCTGCTCTATCCATTATCTGTTCATCCTTCTACCCATCCATCTACTCTATCCATCATCTGTTCATCCACCCATTCATCTACCCATCTATCCATTTACTTTATCCATTTTCTGTTTATTCAACCAGCCAGCTTTTTTTTACTGGCCCCTTACACTGTACAAAGCATTCTACTAAACCCTTGGATATACAAAAGATCATGACAGAACTCCTTCCCATAGAAGAGCTCATAAACAAATTATGAAGTCAGAATAGAGACCTGTAACAACTCTGTGCATTCAGTAAGGGAAATCTCCAAAGGCCCAAAGAGGCTGGGGAAGGACTCTGGGAAGGAATGACATTTAATCGAATCTTGAGTGGAAAATGTTTTAAGAAGAAAATGTAGGAGAAGGGTATTCTAGGCAGAGGCAAAGGTGAACAAGAGCATGGTGCAGAGTGGGCAGGGACTTATTACAATGGTCTTGGCATTCACATGGAGTTTGAGTCATATTGGCGATATGTATTCACAATGCTTGTCGCAATTCATTCTCTAGCAACTCTATAAGATAAAGAGGTCAGTGTCAGGAAAAGAGCCCTGGAGTTTACAGGATGGAGGCATTTGAATAGAGTCACCAAACATCTAACATCTTTTGTTTCCTTGCTATATTCCTGGCACTCTATAGGCTTTTCTCAAGGCACTAATTCTCCTTTCCAGATGAGAAGACAGAGACTCACAGGGGCTAATGAACCTATGCAAGGCTATACAGCCATCAGGTACAGAGACCCAACAGTTCTTCTAAGCCTTAGTCCAGGTTATATGTAGCCAATTTCTCTTTGGTTGATGAAAGAGAATGAACTTGGGTGAGGATATTGATGGTAACCTCAATATTGAAGTTCAGTTCTGAGTTTCAACTTCCTCTTCTACTGAATGAGTCTATTCCTTGCTCTCAAACAAGAAAACAGGTCAGCCTGAGGAGTTATGAGTGATTGAATGTTCAGAGCAAAACCCCAGGCTTAGAAGAGATGCCTCTTTTACCAGAAATGAATCTGCAGCCTGAAGTTCTCTGCTCTCAGCCCTCTCCCTGTCCTCTTACCATATGGATTTTATAAACAAGATAAGATCAGAACTTAAAAACTAAATGGACTCTGTAAGGCCTCTTTTCATAAACCAAGGCAGCCCAATATTGTTTTTCCAGATGTTTCCAGGTCTAGGAAAGTCCAGAGGTTAGAAATGAGGGCACACTTTCAAGAGGATATGGGAGGTCTCCTTGCTGGAGTGCCATGGAGGGTGGGGAGAGCTCCATAGGTAGAGGGAAAACTACAGCAAGAGGCCTGAGCTTCCTTGTCTCTGTAGTTTATGATCACTCCTGCCTCTCCTCCTCCTTTCCTTTCTCTGTCCCCATGGCCTGCTCATATCTGAATTGTGCCCTTCCTCATAAGCCCTTCAACAAAGCACTGGTCAAATGGTAGATCAGCCCCCTTCATCCTTCTCAAACACAGGCAAACAATGTACACTTTATCTGATAACAACACACACAGGGTTGGATGAGGGTACACCAGCTGTCTTTCACGTCTTATAAGAAGTTCCTCTGTGAACACCCAGGAAAGAAGCGAACCAAGTAGGTGGTCGTCATAGGACTGCTTGGTGTGGGTGGGTGGGGACTTCTATCCCATTCTACTCATTCCCTGAGGTGTGAACCATAAAAGAACGTTTGTAGGCCAGAATGAATCTTCCAAGGGACTATGGCCAAGACATTCATAGTCTGTTGTTTAAACTTTGACTGGGATGGAGGGAAATAAAACATATACTGGGTTGGCTAGTTAAGGAAGTCCATTGTATGTCCTTCAGAAAACAGTTCCACAACTACAAGAGAAAAGGAATCACATGACATGCAATTGCAAGGATAGCCAATAAAAGACCAAAACAGGGATTTGGATGCCAGGCAGTCCGCTGTAAGAGTCCACGAGTTACACAGCTGCACTGTGGGAGCTGTAAGGCCTCGCCTGCGTGTTCCTTCCCCCGCTTTAAGCTGAGACTTCAACAGGCATGGCCAAGGCTAGAATGCTAATAGTGTCAAGAGATCCAGAGGGTAGAAGTTAGACCCTTTCTTGCCATCTTCAGAACTCAAGAGACCTGATAGGAATGTCCTGGAATAGAGTGTGGACTAGGGTCTGGTTTCCCAAGCAGTCCTAGAAACTGCACTCCTAGAGTCACCCGCAGCACGATGGCTCAGTGGCCTTATTAATATGTAGATGTTAGGACCCAGATCCACAGATTTTGAACACTGGAAGACCGGAACCCAAGTGTGGATTTTAAACAAATTCCCTCAACTCCATTTTCCCACATAGCACCTCCACAGTGATACTGATGTTCAGAAAGCTGAGACGTACCGAGCTGACTGACCTTCAGCCTCCAGCTCCCATGATTTCAAAGGACCCTTTCTGGGGGCCAGAACCTCTGAGCTTGGAATGTGGAAAGGCCCATAGGCAGATGTAGAGATCTGACCAAGCAAGAGGCCCAAAGAAGAAAGTGTGCATGTGGGCACGTATGTACACACACACACACCATGGCAGAGGATGAAACTGGCAAAGAACTAATTTCATTAACAAAAAATGATAGATGATAAATTTGTAAGAAACATGGAAAATAGGTTCAAATATACTAGAAAGTTTTCTCATGTTAATGAAAATGAGTCAATTTTGACATGTCAGTTTGGCACCGACTAAAATTATTGACAAAATGGAATTTACATGAGCGAGGCAATGACTGGAACACTCTTTCCAGAGGGCAGCTTGGAACGACCTCCACAATACACAGATGATACATTTATAAAGCATAGAATGCATTAGTATGTGCATATGTGGTCTCTCTTGTGGCCTAGAACTTCAATTTTCCCTTTGGAGAATTTATATTACTCTATAATCATATGTGCATGAAGATACATGTGCAAAAATGTTCATTTCTTCATTGTTTAAAATGCTCAAACTTGGGCTACGAGGATGGCTCACTGGATAAAGTGCTTGTCAATGCTCTGACAAGGTGGTAGGCAGAAAACAGGAGAATTCCTAGAAGATCATGGGCCATGCAACAGCGAACAACACAAAAGACACCCTTGTCTCAAACAATGCCTGATAAAATACTCCGATGAAAAGCAGCTTAGGGAAGAAATGTTTATCTGGCTCACAATTCCAGGTTACAGTCCACCACTGAAGGGCCATCAAGGCAGAATCTTCTAAAAATTTTACTATTTTTATTTTTTGTATGTGTATAAGTATATTGCCTGTATGCATGTAAGTGCACCCATGTTGTGCAATGCCCATGGAGGTCAGAAGAGGGCATAGGATCCCCTGGAACTGGAGTTACAGATGGTTGTTAGCTGCCATGTGGGTGCAGGGAATTGAACCTGGGTCCTCTGCAAGAACAGTCAGTGCTCTTAACCACTGAGCAAGGCAGAGTCTTAAAGCATCACACTCTAGTCAAGAGAAGAGAGAATAAACACATGATCCTTGTATGCTTATGCTTAATTAGCTTTCTTTACTCTTGTACAGTCGTGGGCCCAGCTCATGAAATAATGCCACCCACAATGGGCTGGGTCTTAAATAATAGTCAAGACAATCTCCACAGACACACACACAGGCCAGCCTGATCTAGATAATTCTTCATTAAGACTCTCTTCCTAAGTTACTCAAGGTTTTGTTAAGTTGACAGTTAAAATTAGCCATAATTAGCTTTCTTTACTCTTGTACAGTCGTGGGCCCAGCTCATGAAATAATGCCACCCACAATGGGCTGGGTCTTAAATAATAGTCAAGACAATCTCCACAGACACACACACAGGCCAGCCTGATCTAGATAATTCTTCATTAAGACTCTCTTCCTAAGTTACTCAAGGTTTTGTTAAGTTGACAGTTAAAATTAGCCATTATATACATCAGAGAGAGAGAGAGAGAGAGAGAGAGAGAGAGAGAGAGAGAGAATGCTCAAAATTAGGAAGAAATCTAAATTCCTATCAACAGGAACTCAGTTGATAAATCACATTAATAGAATAAATATGATGTAGCCTACAGGCAATAAAATTATATATATATATATA
>NW_008340872.1:4522914-4569708 GCF_000622305.1 Nannospalax galili | reverse complement strand
TGCCAATGGACACGTGTTATATGATCCCATTTTGGTAAAACAATATATACACATATCTTATGGGAATATAAAAATTCTATAAATATATGTATCAAAATTTTAACAGTGGTTATCCCTCATGGTAGAACTGAGGAAATATTTACTTTTCCTGTTCTTTTCATAAATGCTTTGCAAAGTTTATTTAATACAACTGAATTAAGAGAGGATGTTATTTTATTTCTTTTATTCTTTAAGAAAAAAATTTAAGAGGTGGTGAACTGGCACTAAAATGGAAATCAGGCAAGTCAGTACGGCTCCTGACTCCACCCACCAGGCACAGGACAACTGTCCTCATCCCTTTTCTGTGCCTAGTAACACCATCCCGCAGACTGGGTAAATTATGAATTATGTGTACTTTGGCTCATGGCTCTGGCTCAAGGTGGAAAGTTCACATCTAGTGATAGTCTTCTTGCTTAGCAGAGTTCACAAGGCATCTCAGGGTGCCACATGGTGATAGATAGGAATTGTGAAAGGCCTAATCAAATGGCTTTTATAGCAGGACTATGCTGGAGAGATCCCATCAACACACTAACCTAGTAACTGCATAAATGAATTTACCCACTCAAGAGGGTAGAGCCCTCATCATATCTCGAAGGTCCCATCTGATATCATGTCTTGATATCTCATAAGGGAGATCAGGTTGCAATGAGTTTTGGAGGGGACAGTTATATCCAAACTGTAGCACTGACCCTTTGCATTTGTGGAGTTGGGTAAGAATGAAGATGGAGCCCAAGGTCCACTCCTCTTCTCCTGCTATGGCTATCCACCATGTGCTCTACGTCACACAAGAGTTCACCTGTGTATGTGTGTGGATCCCCCAGACACTGCACACATGTATATGTGTGTGCATTTGTACACACATACAACTATGCCATGCCACCCAAGTATATGGCTTGCCACCAATTCTATGAGGGAAGAAGCCCATATGTCCTTATAGATGGCTCAGTCTGTTAGAGCAGAGAATTGTGGCAGGCAATGCTGTCCCCCAAGGAGTGCCTGGAATCCTGGGATAAAACTGCTTCTTCTAAGAATTCATCCCACCTTTCCTGAGGAAAATGGATCAACCTACTTGAAGATATCTGTCACTCCATGACAGGTGCTCAGATTCCCTGTCTCTTAGCTGCTGCTGAGTTTTATAGATTGTTCCTTTGGTAGTTTGGACCTTGAATGTCTCCAAGGCCCATGTGTTAAAAGATTGGTCCACACACACACTTGGCTCAATAGGCTTTAACATATATGATAGAGTACATGAAATCTGGTAGGGGGCTATAAAAGGAGTGAAGATAGGGGAGGGGGCCTACATATGATCAAAATATATTGTATGAAATCCACAAAAATTCAATTAACAAAAAAGATTGGTCCCTAGCCTATTATTGAGTGATGGAGGAACCTTGAGGAGTTAAAGCCTAGTAGAAGGGAGTTAGGGCACTTCCACCCTGGCCCCTCCTCTTCTTTTCTTTTGCTTCTGAGCTGCCATGAGGCTGGAACTTCTGTCACATACCACCATGATGTATTGCTTCACTACAAGTTCAAAAGCAATGGGGCCAACTCACCACAGATTGTAACTCTGAAACTGTGAGCCAAAAAACCCTTATCTCCTGCTAAGTTGATCCTCTTGAGTATTTTGTTACAGTAATGAAAGGCTGACAAACATAGCCTCCCTCACTTCTTGCAGGATCTGAGTCCTCTGTGATCATTACATTGGAAGGTACTGGAGAAATCTGCAGGACTGGCCAAGGACTGTAGAGACCTCTCTCCTGCCTATCTCCTTTTGGATGACCCTGTGCAGTAGACTGAATGAGAAATATCCACTGCAGGCTTATGTAGTTGAATACTTGGTCCCTGGTTGGTGGCAGTGTTTAGCAAGGTCACGGAATCTTTAAGAGAGGTGGAGCCTTCCTGGAGGAAGTGGGTCATTGGGGGTGGGCTTTGAGAGTTTATAGTCTTATTCCATTTCCAGTTTGCCCTCTCTGCTTCCTGCGTATGGATGATATGTGATCCCCCAGTCAAGCCCTGCCCACCCGCATGCCCCCATGCCACCCCTGCCATTATAGAGTCTCCTTCTGGAACCATAAACCCAAATAAAGTCTTACTTCTATAAGTTTTCCTTGGTTATGGTGTTTTTCACAGCAACAAATATAATTAATATTCCCTAGAAGGGCTGGTTTCAATTTTCTAGTGATTTCTTTTTTTTTTTTAATCTTTTTGAGACAGGGTCTCCCTATAGCCCCAGCTGTCCTGGAACTCACTATGTGAACCAGGCTGTCCTTGAACTCACAGAGATCCGCCTGCCTCTGCCTCTCAAGTGCTGGGATTAAAGGCGGGCACCACCAAGCCCAGCCTTTTAGTCACTTCTAAAATTTTTGTGAGGGTCTTCTATCGGAAGTAGTCTGAGAGGCTTCAAGTATGAAATTTGGGTGGGGAGATGTGTCCCCATAGCTACTGTCATTTCAATACAGACAAGGTTCCTTGGGTTAAAGGTGGACAGACAAGCACTAAGCTGGTGTCAAAAGAATCAGGTAGAATTGTCCTTGTGATTCACAGTAGTGACCTGTGATTAGAAGCCATCAAGAAACTCGGGGATAATGCTGTGAAAACTCCTGAGGGGATGATGAGACCCCTGAAAACACCAGCAGGCTTCATTCATGGTCCAGAGGTGCCTGAGGGTCCTATTTGACTTCCAGTTTTCCTTTTCTTATCAAGTGACCTCTTCCTTCCATCATCTCCAGGTGTACTCTGGGAAACTCTGAGCTTCCCAAGAGTGTTAGTAATTCCCAAAGGGCTACACGTTTGGCCCTCAGCATCTTCTTAGATGAGCCATGCAACCAAAGCACTGTAAGTTGTTCGCCTCGCCCTGCTCATGGGACTTGGCTCCTGAGGATGGAGTATATTCTCCATGGTGTTACTGATACTGGACTGGTCATCTGGCTGAAATAAACAGATTGCTATGATTTGCATAGTTATCTGTCCAAGATCAATTATGTACTGGAATTCTCAAAATATGGGCAAAAAAATCCTTTTTTTTTACAAATTATCATCAGTATTTATGAAAGTAACAGAGAGCTAATAGAAGGGTATTGTGAGCAATCAAGAAAATAAAGCATATAAGAATGGACAGACCCCAGTAGATACGGGGAGCGTCAAGGTGAGCAGAGGCAGAGCTGGGATTAATGGGGCATGGGTTCCACTAACCATTTCTGCAGTGTGAGCAGCAGGTTCCTCTGGGTATAGAAAGAAGGGCACCTGCCACAGACGTACTTAAGGGAGCTGTAAAAACAGGGCACCCACGCTGCATGATGGCCAACACTGAAGGGGATGGACAGTCATGGAAGGCCCATGTATGCCCCACCCAGAGTCTAGGTCACTCTACTATCTGAGTAGGTCCCCACTAAAAGGTCTCAGGTTTGGGGATCAAGAGGGACACTGAGACGGATTGTCTTTTTGAGTAAGAAGTTTATTAAAAGACTCAATATCATGGCAGATAGACAGACAGCATGCCTTGACTCTGATAAGAGTTAAGGCCCTAATACCATAGACAGCATAGTGGGGGAGGGGGGTAGTTCTGATGAGAATTCAGGCCCAGGAGACAGAGTTGGTGGGGTCCATTTTTAGGGATCTCAGAGGAAGGGGGAAGGCTTCAGGTTGTCTCTGTCCCTGATTCCCTGGTGGGTGACAGGGGAGGCATTAGGAGGGGATGTGTCACCTCTGGTAGCCCTCTGGCATCCTCAGTGTGGCAGCTTCATTTGGTGAGGTAAAAATGGTGATTGCCATTCTCCTGGCACCTGGGGATTCACACAGCCTTGGTATGAACCTTGCCATTTCCTTACAGTGGCCCTGGCTGTAAGAAAGAGGCCAGAGCAGCAGTCTGGTCTGAATTCCAACACTCACCTCCTTCCACATCTCTCCTTCCTCTTAGAAAGGGACACTGGAGTTGGCTCTGAGGCATGTGATATGGAAGGCTGTAGAATTCCTCCCCTTCCACTGTCAATGGGTGAAAATCCTTTGCTATGCATGTCCTGGGCTGATCATAAGGAGTGATGAATGACAGAAAGAGGCCTAGAATCAGAGAAGGGAGGAAGGGAAGGAACGTTCTCCCGATCTGTCTTCACCCTGACTTCACACTCCAGTCACGACTTTCTGCTGTGATTTGGCCTTCTGTAACCCAAACACCTCAAGTGCAGAGACTCCCCACAATAAGCCCCACCTCCCACAATGAGGACTCTCCTTCCTTCCTTCCTCCTCCTCTTCCTCTGGAAACTGCCTCCGGACAGCTGTTCTCAGCCTGGCCTGCCACCAATGGACTTCAGTGTCACTTTTTGGTTTCACACCTGAAGTCTCTATCGTTCAACAGAGTTGAGCCAAGAAAAGATGCTCTGAGAATAGGTAAGAAAACACAAAGACAATATTAGCATTGCAGCCATCTCATCCAGCACTAAATTTGTTTTAAACTAAGAAATAAATCATTTGCAAGGTCCCTCAACAATGGCAGGCTATTTACTTTCTGTAGAAGGCAATCAGTTTGAAAGATTTTTTTGTAAGTAAGGATAAAAGAATGCTATCATGTGACAGGTACAATGCTAATTTTTTCCTAGTAAAACAAAAGATACTAACCTACTTATAATGTATAATGGAAACTAAAAAAAAATCTTTTCAGGAAAATTAACAACAATATGAAAAGCTGGCCTTTTGTTTGAGAACTCAGTTCTTCGAGGAGAGGGAGGTTGTCGAGCTTTTGGCTCAGGGATAGTCAGGCTGGCTGACACTACCAAAGCCATCAAACGACCTCGAATTTTCTAGAGGAAGACTCGGTGGTTTAAGTGGTAACTGTCATTTATTGAGAACTCCCTGCCTTCTAGGTCTTCGACAAAATTGATTTCATTTAAATTCTCTGCCTGCTTTCCAGAAGGTGTTAACCTCCCCATTTTAGAGAGGCAGAAGATGAGACCGCAACAGCTCAGGTGCTGGGACCACTGGGCTTTGCTCTGTGCATCCCAGCAGCTCACATATGACAGCAATAGCTCTGGGTAGCCTACTTCACATCACAGGCTGCCAGCTCCAGGACACATGGGTGGGGTGGGGTGGGGTTCCAGAAGGCCGGCAGGTAGGGGGAGGGAGGGGGCTACTAAGGCTACGTGGCCTTTGTCCTGTCCTCCAGTTGCATAATCTACAAGGGACCTGGTTAGAATTAAAGGATTAGAAGCTTAATTGTTCTGCTTGGGGGTTGTTGGGTAAGAGACAGTGTCCCTAGAATGGAGCAGGCCAGCTTCCTGCCATCCTCACTAGGAGGTATCTGCCCTGGTGGCCATGCTCTACATTCTAGGCACTCTTAACTTATCCCAACACCCAGTGTCTGTCAGTCTTCTTCCATCACTCAAGGGGCATTCTGGGAAACTCTGAGCACCCTCAGGGATAACCACTCTCAAAGGGATACATTTCCCACCGCCAGGATCTCCTCAGATAGCATTAGGGGTTGGTTACCTCTCCCTTTGTCTCTCTCTCTCTCTCTGTTTCTCTCTCTCTCTGTTTTTCTCTCTCTCTCTGTTTTTCACTTTCTTTTTTTCTTTTCTTTTCTCTCTCTCTCTCTCTCTCTCTCTCTCTCTCTCTCTCTCAGACAGGGTCTCATGTAGCTCAGGCTGGCTTCAAACTCCCTATGTAACCAAGGATGACCCTGAACTCCTGCTCCTTCTTTCTCTACCTTCGTAGTGCTGGGATTATAGGCATGCACCACCATGCCTGATGCATGTCCTTCTGGGACTCAAACCCAGGGCTAGGCAAGCACTCTACTAATTGAGCTATACCCCCAGCCCTAGAAGCCATTATTTCTTAGGAGAACTCCCACAGAAAGGGGTTGCCTGGTCCAAGAATGCACATCTTTGCAGGATGGTGAAGATTTATTTTCAGACTCTTCCAGAAATGACGTATCAGTTTATATCACTTGGAGTTGAACTAGTTTTCCCATACCCACTTTGCCCATGTGTTAAGCAAAACATGACTTCTTTCTATTTCCTGTGCATTCTGTGAACTGAAGAGGTCAAAAGCTTTTTCATACATCAGTTGGCTGTTTGCACCGATTATAAGAATACTTGGATCTTACTCTACCCCGTTTGTTTTATACTGAGCTATTTGTTCTCACTGCTTGTCAGATTTCTTTGCATTTTATGGAGAACACTTGTGTTTATAATACGTGTCACAGCTATTTCCCATATTCTACCTTTCAGTTTTTATTCATGCCTTTTAAATTTATGAATAAAGTATTTCTTATAATCTTATCTCCCCATATGTCACTTTATTGAGTTTTCCTTTGGGGTTATACTTAGCAAATTTTTCCTACTACAAGTTTATATAAAATTTTACCTCTTTTTCTTTCCAATGCTTTTATGTTTTTAAATATATCTAAACCATATGCAAGTTATTACCACGGATGCTATGGGAGGGAATCCAGCTTTATTTTTTCCAAATGTTTAGAAAGTTACTCCAAACCATAGCTAGAGTAATTCATTCTTCCCCTTTAAAACAGAACACCACCATTAACATGCTGATCACTTAAACATAATTAGAGCTATATCTCTGCCTTTCATTCTGTGCCTTATCTTCACAAAATACCCTTCTGTCTGTATTTTGGACCCTTTGAAATGTATTTTACTATCTGGAAAACAAATCACCCTCTTCCTTCTTTAAGAAAAACCGACCAGTATCACATATTCTGCTGAATCAACTTTAAAATTATCAACAAAATAGTTTTATTGGAATAGAGACCAAAAACTGAACGAACATACATGGTTCACTTGGGACGAATAAACAGGTTACAGTGTTAAACTTTCTCAGTTCTATTCTTCCTGTTTTGTAAAATGGCTTTAAAAAAACTCATTCAGGAGAGTTTGCAGGCTTTTCATGCTCTTGCTCACATCTTTTCCCCCCTTAGTATTTTATATATATATTTTTGATATTTTAAGCAGAATCTCTTCCCCCCTTTTTTGTTCTCTAAACAACACACCATTGTCAGTCCATCTGTACTCCTCCTCCACAAGGCAGGCAGGCTGGGCCTGTGGACTGATTAGGACCACTAGCAAACTGAAGATTCTGCTGAAAAGTTCTTCATAGACTCAAGTTTGTTGGAAGTTTCTGGGAATTCAGATAACTCCGCCTCCAAACCCCTCAATGCCCCTAGAAATGATGAAACCCAAACTAGCTGTTCTGGACATCCTTGATTTGTGATGTAGTTGGGACCATGGCTGCCTAGTGCTTTCACTGGCCTCTCCTTAAAGGAAGACCCAGGTGCCCCTGCCTCTGTCTAGAGTGCTCACTTGGGTGGATGCTTGTGCTGGTAGACTGATACTGTGGAAGAAAAGGTAGGAACCAAGCCTAAGACCTTTTAAAATAAGTCAGGAGACTGAGAGAGGATTATATTCACATCTGCTAAAGGGTTACCACAGTTTGTTCCAGCAGACTTGGGAAAATAATTTAAGTCCATCACCTTGGCTTCAACATCTCTCAGCTGAGAGTATCTTAGTCAATGAACCAGAATGGGTTTATGGGTTAAGACTTCTGCCCAGGGGGCTGGAGAGCTGGCTCAGTGGTTAAGAGTACTGGCTGTTCTTGCAGAGGATCCAGGTTTAATTCCCAGCACCCACATGGCAGCTAGCAACCATCTGTAACTCCAGTTCCAGGGGATTCAACACCATCTTCTGACCTCTGTAGACACTGCATGACATGGGCACATTTATACACATGCAGGCATACACATACACTCATACGCATAAAATAAAAATAATAAATAAAATATTTTTTTAAAAAAATTTCTGCCTAGGCAGTGAACTTTCTATAAACACAACTACTATGGCCAGGGCCCTCCTAATTCACTGCTTCCAAACTGAAATTCTTGGTTTCCCAATAAATATAAATGCTATTTCTTTGAATCTTTGTGTTAGCCTGGTTTCTGAATAAATGATGGCTGTAAAACTGTGTCTCATAAAACAAATATCTACTTGGATAATGTATTACCTTTCTATTACCATGACAAAAATGTCTAAGATAATCACCTTAAGATAGTTTTATTTTGGCTCAAGGTTTTGGAGGTATTGGCCCAGGGACTATTGGCCTTGTTGACTTGGGGCTGTGGCAGAACATCACTGAGGGAGCTGATAGTGCTCACCTCACAGGATCTAAATGAGAGATGGAGAAGAAGGGCTTGGGGTCCTAATATACCCTTCAAAGAGTACTTTCAGGGACGTACCCTCCTCCAAGTGGGCCCTATTTCTTGAAGCGTCCCCATCTCCCAAAAACATTATAGGGCTGGAGACCAAACATTGGCATCCCTCAAACCCAAGATTTATTGTTTATAATCACATAAGGAAAGGGATGGAGGGAAGAGAGACAGAGAGAAGAAGGAAGAAGAAAGAAAGGAAAGGAGGAGGGAGGGAGAGAAGGAGGGAGGAAGGGAGGGACAGAGAGAGGAAAAGAGAGAGTAAGGAGAGGGATGAGGAGAGAGAGAGAGAGAGAGAGAGAGGGAGAGAGAGAGAGAACAAATAAGGGAAACTAATTAAGGTGGTCACCTGTGAATGAGGAGGAGGAGCTGGGAGAGAGCAAGAGGCAGGCATCCTAATGTGAAATTTTTATTACCATTTTTAACTTTAAAATATGTGTATGCCATGTTAAAATGATATGGGAATGGAGATGTTTTCCAAAATAGAAAAAATGAGAAAGCCTAAGCAAGTGATGAAGGTCTGTGTAGGTTTGTTATGATATATAAAGGATGAGACAAAAATAATATATACATAATCTTGAAATTTCTATGGTCACAGTTTAGTCAACTAGTTTAAGGAACAAAATATATATATAGTCAAGGTTTATCTGAGAACGTTTGGTTGTTGCCCAAGCTTTATCTACATAGCACACAGTAATTAAAAGTACCAGACTGATGGAACTAACCTTCTTGGATGTTTAACAGCCATACTTTGAGGCCTATACTAATCTGGTCAGAAGGACTTAAAGGACAGTTTTGGTTCCTTGTCCTTCAAGGTCAACTAAGTTCCAGGGGATTATGTAGCATCTTTCAAAATGTCATCTAACTGTGGTGAGTCACCTGTCCTTTTGTTCAGGGAGGCCATGAAGACCCCACCAGATGGACTTTAACCAGTGTCCAGTCTACAAAGACGAGGGTCAAATCAGAGGAAACATTTCCTCCATGCTTCCAAGTGAAGTCAGCCATGGTTGAGCAGGACCTTTGACTTATCTTCACATAGGCAGAACTGGTAAAAGAAAGGAGCCAGGGGCTCTTCCCAAGCCCATGTGACTCCTGGGGAACAGATCCTCAAACGACCTTAAAAGTAAAAATAAATTGGCTTATTTGGGACAACTGTATGGTCTTAAACACCCAAAAGGAAAGTATAACCAAAGATTAATCAGTATATTTCTTTAAGAGTTCAAGGGCGTATACTTTCCAGACATTAGGCTTAAGTCCATATAAAATGTTGCTTAGACAATTATTTCTCATTGATGATTTTGTTTCTAAGCAAAAAGTGCTGCTCAGATGTAAGACTTCAAATCTTGGTCTGCAATACTGTAGTGCCCACCTGTAGCTAAGTGAGACAATCTGCTATTGTTCTAAGATGATAGCTAAATTTGTTTTCTCCCCCATCTAGAAGTCTTTGAGAAGGAACTGACGCTGATTCTAGCCACTCTAGAATCAGCTATCAAAGTGCCTGAAAACAAATCCTGAGTCCATCATTCTTGAGTCTAGCCTTGGCAGACAAAAGAAAAATGAGGAGGAACCCAATAGAGGGATATTTTTGGAAGCTCTTGTCAAGAAATTCCAATGGACTCTCATGAACATTTGAAATTTGCCCTGTTCTGACTTTATTCTAGTCCCTTGTCTAGAGCTTGTAATCCTAATTACTCTTGCCTTTACTTCTCCTTCACATCTCCTATTCACCAGTCAAGGACTTTCTTTTCTTCTTACAGATAAGAGCTATGCAATTTGGGAGTATTTTAGATAGACCCACTGGAGGGGTACCCCAATTGCCTCACCCTTTGTCCCTGTTCAGCATGGAAGAAGCCAGAATGTGTTGTGTCTGATTCCCTATCAGCAATTTGGGTAACCTCTTCAGAGGATGGCGTGATAAGAACAGGAGGTAGGAACTGGCTAGGCAGTTAGGGTAAAAAGACCCCCAAAGAAAAGTAGCCAGTTTCTTGACTAAAAGTCAAAATGTCCTTGGGCCTCCTAGCAACATACTCTGTTCCAAGGCCAAAAAAGATCAAAAGTATTTGGGAACTTTTATATAGTCCCAAAGAAAGAAAGAAAGAAAGAAAGAAAGAAAGAAAGAAAGAAAGAGAGAGAGAAAGAAGGGAGGGAGAGAGGGAGGAAGGAAGGAAGGAAGGAAGGAAGGAAGGAAGGAAGGAAGGAAGGAAGGAAGGAAGGAAGGAAAGAAAGGAAAGGAAAGAATACATGAAGTTGTCAAAAAAAGGTGATGGGGAGCTATGGGAGGAGTTGGAGGGGAGGGAGTGGGCATGGATTTGATCAAAACACCTTATACGCATGTATGAAATTCTCAGTAAATTTTTTTGATCTAAAAAATGTGCATGAACCATCAAAACTAAAAATTTTAAGAAAATTATAAATATATTAGTCATGAATGTAAATTCCCTCTTTAATCAGCAAGGACTACAAATGATAAAGCCATCACATTTAAATCTTTTATTTTATGCCACCAAATCCATGGGCCAATCTGATTTGCTCTCTTGTTTGCCATTTTGGCACCCTCCCAAATGAGTCATTTACACAACAGCACCCTGAATTGGTAGTGATTATCTCACTAGGCTGGGGAGAAGTGGTGTGGATTTCCCATAGACACTGTTTCTTGTTGGTAGATTTTAGAACAGTATCTCAATATGTAAAGGAGCCTGTACAGCACATTGGATCCTGAAGTCCAGCAAAGCCATGGAATGTTCTGGAGATTTGCTTACTGTCCAGAGCTTTTGAAATGTTTCTCTCTCTCTCTCTCTCTCTCTCTCTCTCTCTCTCTCTCTCTCTCTCTGTTGCAGGAGGCTCTCTGTTGCAGGAGGTGGAGTGGTGGAACACACCATCCAAGGAAAGATACGGAAGTGTCCATCAAATGTCTACTGACATGATTCTTGTCATTGGGGAACCAGGGGTTCCCCTTCGAGCAGCAAAAACCCCTTAGTGAGTAAGATAAGAAATTTCCCAGGTGTGATAGTCAAAATATTTGACAGCCTGAATGGGAGGGACTTGCCCAATCAGAATGGACTTCAGCCACTCCCTGTTAGGCATCCCTCAGCTCCATCCCTGATCACCTTTTCCTGGTCACCTGGACTTCTACAGCTCCTTCAATGTTCATAGGAGGAGGAGAGAAAGAAGCAACTTGCTTCTGCCTAATCTTCATGGCACAGCTAGATACCATCATCTCATGATCTGTATAGATCCATATGTGTAAGAGATTGTGTTCCTTGCACTTGGTGGGTGTTTAACAAACATGATGGTCTGAATGTTTACATCTCTCCCAAATTCTTACGATCAAATTCTGCCACCCAAGGTGATGGTGAGATTGGTACTTTGGGAAATGAGTTTTTCAGGACTCAGCAGTTAAGAGCACTGGCTGTTTCGGCAGAGGGCCCGGGTTCAGTTCCCGGCACCTACATGGCCACTAACAACCATCTCTAACTCCAGTTCCAGGGGATATGATGCCCTCTTCTGACCTCGTGGGCACTGCAGGACATAGGTGCACTTACATACATGTAGGCAATATATTCATACACATAAAATAAAATAAAAATAACAAAATATTTTTTAAAATACAAACTCCCTAGAGATACTCATTTTGCTATGAGATGTTATAGTGAAAAGATGGCCATCTAGGAAGTGGGCTCTCACAAGACACTAAATCTGTTAGCATTTTGATCTTGGATTCGCTGTCCCCCAGACCTGTAAGAAATGTTTCTCTTGTTGACAAGCCACCAAGTTTACATAGGAGCCTTAATGGAGGATGAATATGTTTTATATAGAACATATGCTCCTTAAGAGTAGGTTTTATGATGCTATCCCTAGAACTCAAACTAACATCAGGTACACAGAAAGTATTCGGTTGAGATTAAATACAGGGTGATTAAATGAATACATTGGCTATGGGTGATACCAATGTCTATAAGACTTTTCCATATTATTTTTGTCTTAGAGATGCTCAGTCTGCAGCAATTCCATTCCAACTGAACATGCCTTAGCCTGAGGAATGGAGGAAGAGGATGTCTTTAGTTGGCACCCTTCTCCAGGCAGGGCGGGCATAGGAGCAGACCCTGTTACTCACAAACTTGTGAAGAAACTTTGTGAGCAACACTGGCCCCACTGTTGACTGGTTCTGTTTTCCACTTCAAGGAGAAGGGAAGCTGGTCCTTTCTGGATATCATCTAGAGCACATAGCCTGCTTGCACACCTGACCCTGTGACTGTCCATCAGCACATGAAGAGTGTCAGTTATTCTGGGTATGATTAGATCCTCTATAGCTAGGCCAGGTTATATATAGCGTGGCAACTTGCAGGTGTCCCTATTACTCATCATAGCCAATGTGACTCAAACCAAGTTGGCTGAATTTTTTCAAATGTGTTTTCAATTGGATTTGGATTCTAGAATTTTTTTTAACCGACGAGAGTTACTCAACCATCAGAGGACAAGCACCGAATAAAAACAAGCTCCTGGAATTGCAGCCTCTGGCTATGACACCCTTTTTCATTGCTGCTCAACTTCCTGTGCAGATGTGTCCTTTCTGTCTTTTCAAGGTTTTGTGACTGATACTTGGATATAAGTACAGTCTCTTTTCTGCCTGGTCCTCTACTGCAGATTCCACCCTCTGATCTGCTTTGGGGAGAGATTCCTGTGATGAAGAAGGACCACTGTGCAGTAAAAGATTATCTCACTGAAGAGCTGTGACATTTGCCCTTGGCTCATGAAAGGTTATCTCTAAGCTCCAGGAATGTTTTGTGGGATAAGAATGTATTTGGTTTCCTGGAGTTCTTGGAATATGCCAAAGAATCCATGCTAATATTGTAACTTATGGTGAGAGCCTTGGATAGGTCAGTATCAGCCTGATCTCTAGAGACAAGGCATTTTCATAGATGGTCAACCATGCTATATCTACATGACTGGAGCAATCAAGACTGCAGTGAAGGGGCCAAAAAGAAGACTGAGGA
Source organism: Nannospalax galili (assembly GCF_000622305.1). NCBI lineage: Eukaryota > Metazoa > Chordata > Mammalia > Rodentia > Spalacidae > Nannospalax > Nannospalax galili. The sequence goes on along the minus strand of NW_008340872.1, from coordinate 4,556,472 downwards.
GCCAGGTTTGGATCCCAGCACCCACATGGCAGCTAACAACAATCTGTAACTCCAGTTCCAGGGAATCTGACACCTTCTTCTGACTGCCATGGGCACTGCACAACATGGGTGCACTTACATACATGAAGGCAAAATACTCAATACAGATAAAATAAAAACAATAACTCAAAATATTTTTAAAGAGACTGCAGTGCATTTGCTGGTAAATCATACTCTCGGTCACATGGGGTATCTGAGAAAGACAGGCATTTTTGCCTATCTCAGACCTGAGGACATCTCTTCTCTTTGTTGGTCTGTAAACCCTAACTGTATCTACACTGACTTTTCTGAGCTCTCTGAGTCCTATAGCAAAATACTGAACCTTCGGGTGGCCTTAGGAGCATCCAACTTGTTTTGGTATCTGAAGTGAAGAAGGTCTTAGAGACATTGAACTTTGCAGTCTTCCAAGAGAAACCGCCTTGACTCATCTGGTCAGTACTCCCGTGGAAGCAAGGAGCGCTCTTATCCCAGCCTTCAAGGACGTTCTGCTCTTATTCCTTTCCTATTTGCAGGTCTCTTCTTGGCTTGCCAGTGCTTACAACAACCTCTTTCCAAGGTTGACCTCCTAGCTGGCCTTGGCAATCTTCCCAGGCCTCGTAGCAGGTCAAGTAAATGAATGCACCTCCTTTCCTGTTTATCTTCAGATAGAAATGTCCTTCCCCCTTTTCATTATCTCCTTTAATCAGGCACCTACTGCAGGCTCATCCCTATTCAAATGAGATCCTCCTTCTGACAGTCCATTTCTGAATCATTAGAACTCTCCACACTGGGCTAGGATTGCCATATCTATATTCTAGTTTCCTTAAATTAAGTTCTTTTATACAGACACAGAGAAATCCAGTTAAAAGATCCCACAAAATTCACCATTTACCCAAGGACTTCAAGTGGAGGTCAATGCAAATTCAGAAAAATAGAAGGTCCTTAGATTGCACAGGAAGAAATTATGTGAGAATTGGAAAGGACAGTTCTGCAACTTTCGTGAGACCAAATCATTAAACCCAAGAGAGAAAATTAGATTGCCTGTTCTAGTTTTTCAATCATGATCCAATTAATACTTGAACTAAATGCCATTTAGAACAGCATCATGTCTCTTTAAATCCCAGATTAAATTGTAGAAAAGTACAGGAAAATACAGCCATTTGAATCAATTGGCAAAAAGCTCAATATAGGTTAATAAAAGTTAGATTTACAGAATATAGTGGATAAAATACAATTATATTACTTCTAAATGTTTATATAAATTTAGAAGAAACAGAGAATAAAATGGAAGTCTTATCAGTCAATGGTAATAAAGTAGACAATTTCATATTATTTTCATCCAAATTGGTGTTACTCAATTGCTTTCACAAAGAGCAAAATCATTTCCATTCTTAACCAGGTAAAGTATTTTTCTCTCAAAGTATCTAAGAATTGTTTAGTAAACTATAAAACAGTAATCCTTGACTCTAATGAAGTGAAACTTTGAGGAAAGAAGATGGGAGAGAGCTAAATTAATAAGAAATTCCTTGATTTGAATTATTCTTTAGCATGAACTGACATGTTATAGAGCCATAAGATAAAGGCGTGGCTTGTTTTCTGTGGCTAAATATAAATACATTCTGAGAAATATGTGGACTAAAAAGCCTATTAATTCTTTATCATTTGTGTATTCATTCACTCAAATGTTTCTTATAAGGGCTGGAGAGGTGGTTCAGTGGTTAAGAGCACTAGCTGCTCTTGCAGAGGACCTGGGTTTGATTCCCAGCACCCACATGGCAGCTAATAACCATCTGTAACTTCAGTTTTGGGGGATATGAGGCCCTCTTCTGACCTCTGTGGGCATTGCATGACATGGGTGCACTTACATGCATGCAGGCAATACACTCATACACATAAAATAAAATAAAATAAAATAAAGGTTTTTAAAATAAATGTTTTTAAAATGTTTAAGACTTATCTCAGATCCCATATTTTGCTTCAACAATTCAAAGATCTGTAAAATGCTCCTACTGGTGACCTAGAGTTTGTGGTTCATTGAAAGATTCCAATTCTGTGTGATAAATGTGTTCTGGCCTGGTTAGGGGGCAAAAGATATGCTTGTTCTTCCTGACCACAAGACTACTTATTTCCCAGCCTCCCTTGAGGTCACATGTGGGGCCACAACTCAGTTCTCTTAATAGAATATAGACATAAATCATGCCCACAGTTGCTGGGTCTGGACCTTAGGAAATGGGCTTCTCTCCTACAGTCTTCAAAACTCACCATATCTTCTGAGTTAATATTTCTGTATCGTTCCAGTTTGCCGAAAATAAGTTCTCATATACAGACACAGAGAAATCCAGTTAAAAGAACCCAGGAAATTCATGCTGTACTGGAAGACTTCAAGTGGAGGTCTGATGTAAATTCAAAAAAACAGAAAGCCCTTGGACTGCAGACAAAGAAATTGAGTGACAATTGGAAAGGACAGTTCTACAGTCTTCATAAGATCTATCCATCAAACACAGGAAGGAGAGTCGTCCAACTTTGGCTATAGACAAAAACAAGGCCTTTGGTTCTAGAGAAAGATGGAGCAAAGATTTGACAATCTGGAAGCAATAGAGTCCTTGCCCACAGGCCTGGCACCTCTGAACGGACAGATGGAACAGATCTGCCTACAAGCCTGGCATAATTTCTTTGAGCTGTTACTTCAGAGAGAAAAAGCAACTATAATTTAAAAACCACTTTATGATGAGATCTTTTATTTGTATTTAATGTGAAAATTTTATCCACAGCCTGAATTACAGTATTCTCATTTCACTGTACTTTGTCAGTCACAGATCCATCCATCTTTCTACCCATCTGTCTACCCATCAGTCCTTCTTCCATCTTAGATACAATCCCAAGTGTATAACAGACATTCCCACATTTTATCCTAAGTATATGACAGATATTCCCACATTTTACCCTAAACACTTCAACATGCTTGTTATTAACTAGATTAAGTCATTGTTTTTCTTTTGATAAAATATTTATACACAGTGAAATACACACATCTTATATGTGTGTTGAGTTTTGACAAATATTCTACCCATATAACACACACTTCTATCCAGTTAAAGACCATTCTATTTCTGCAGAAGATCTATTTGGCTATTCCTATTACAGCAGCTTAGCCCTGCCCTAACTTACACACAGAGAAATAATTTTAAGAATAGTTCCTCTAGATAAACACTTGTTTGGTTGTATGTTTCCCTATGTATCCCAAGCTGCCCCCAAACTTTCTATGTAGCCCAGGCTGACATTGAACTCATGATCTTCCTGCCTTAGAGTCCTAAGGGCTGGGATTATGGACATCCATCACCACACCCAGCTTAAACATCTTTTGCGTTTCTAGAATGATAGATGCATGTGCTATGGTTTGATTATAACTTGACTCCAAGAAGCTCATGTGCTTGAAGCTGAGCAGCACCTTTAAGAGATAGGCCTGGGAGAAGAAAATTAGGTCACGGGGCTAGGGATTAATGTCCCATGGGAGTGGGTCAAGTATTATGGGACTGGGTTATTTCCTGAGAGACTAGGGTGCTGGAGGTGAGCCTGATGCCTCCGCCGAATCCTTCTTCTGCACACACTGCTCACCATTGTCATGTGAGTTCTCACCGCTGCAACGCTGCCCACTATGTGGCCCCAACCACATGAGTTCTCACTGCTGTAGTACCACCCACTATATAGCCTTAACCAGAGCTGAGCAGATGCTGGCCCTGTGTGTTAAATATTCCTATTTTCCCTCTTTCTTTTTGTTAAAAAAATGAGGGAAATATATTTGGCACAACTCATATGAAAATAAAATTTCTTTTGTAGATTTGAGCTAAAGATGTAAATTTCTATAGTGCAATTCCACTGAGAGGAGATGTCTTAGAATATAGAAATCATGCTTATATATAACAAATTCAAATGAAAATGAATGCCATATTGTCAAAAAACAATAGAGACATCCAGAAATGTCAGTGAGATACAGAGTTGTCATTGCATGAACTGTTTCATATCTATATATGAGATGTGTGGTACACTGGAAAGGGGAAACTTTTGATTTTTTAATTTAAAATCTTTTAAATTAGCATGTAAAGCAAAATGTTTCATAATGGCATTTTCATGCATGTATGCTGTTTTACTCTGTTCTTATTCATCCCCATTCCCCACTGCCCTCACCGTCCCCTCTGCACCTCTCTTGTTGATATCCTACTCCCCCAAATAGTCTCTCCTCCTGCTTTCAATTCACATGTATTTCATTACTCTTTTATCCTCTCCACTTAAGATTGCTTCCTTTCCCTGGTCCCCTTTCTACTTTCATCACACACACACACACACACACACACACACACAGACACACACACGCACACACACCTACACATTTAAATCTAAAGTCTACATGTGACAGAAAGCAATTGTGTGACATTTGTGAGTTTCGCTTGTTTTGCTTAACATTCGTTTATTGCTCTCTCTCGGGTGATTCCATAACTTGGCTGTCATGGTGCTGCAATAAACATGTATGTGCAGGTATATGTAGCATTCAGACTTAAGAGTTCTTTAGGTATATACCCTAGGTATGGGTTACATGGCTCAGATCATAGGGTAGTTGTAATTTCGGTTTTTGCAGAACTTTACAGTGATTTCTGAATGGCTATACCATTTCATACTCCCAGTAGCAGTGAATAAGTGGTCTTCTTTCTCCACATCTCCACTAGCACTTTTTTTTGTCATTTGTTTTCTTGATGAAAGCCATTCCAACTGAGATGAGATCTTAAAACAGCTTTAATTTACATTTCCCTAATTGGTAAGGATGTTGAACATTTTTAAGAATATTTTATAAGCCTCTTTCTCTTTATAAAGTACCTAGTCTATTTTGATATGGTAACAACATATTTAATTTCCACAATGTTATGCTGTAGAATGTAGATATGATTAATTATGTCTTATATAGCTAAGAAAACTGAAGTTTAAGAAATCAGCTCTGGTGGGATGGAGGGATGGTTTAATGGCTAAAAGCAGTGACTGCTGTTATAGAAGACCTGGGTTTGATTCTCAGCACCCACATGGCAGCTAACAACCATCCATAACACCAGTTCCAGGGGAATCTGACATCCTCTTCTGACCTCTGTGGGCATTGCACAATATGGTTGCACTGACATACATGCAGGCAACACACTCATCACTCATACACATAAAATAAAAATAATAAATAATATACTTTAAAATGAGAAATCAACTCTGCTCTCAAGCTTATCTGATTCCAAAGCCAGTAACCTTCTACTTCCTTCCTTGCCTGTGTGTGTGTGTGTGTGTGTGTGTATGTGTGTGTGTGTGTGTGTGTGTGTTGGGAGTGTTCAAAAAAGCTTATCTATGAAGAGAAAAAATATTTTAGCTATGAGCCTGTGTCTTTGAAGACTGAGTTAAATCTACTCTCCAGAAGAATAAAACAGGGCAGGACCTCCCATACCACAGAAATAAGTGTGATATTGAGCATCTGGAGGAACTCCATCTACTTAGGAATTTAGTGATGTAAGGGTTTTGAGAGAATTAAAAATGTATCAGGATTATGGGGCTAGAGAGATGGCTCAGCAGTTAAAAGCACTGACTGTTTTTACAGAGGACCTGGGTTCAATTCCAAGAACCCACATGGTAGCTAACAACTGTCAAAAACTCCAGGTCCAGGGAATCTAACACCTTCTTCTGACCTCCCCAGGCATTGTATGACATGGGTGTACTTATACACATTCAGGCAATATACTCATACACATAAAAACAAAAAAGTTTGTCAAGATTCTAAGACCTTGCTAAACACATTAGATTTAGTCCTATAGGCAATGAATGACTAACAAAGGAATTTAAGCAGGGAAGTGACATAATTGGATTTATGTTTCAGAATAGAATTCAAATGCTATTGTTGATACAGAAAATGGCATGGGAAAAAGATATGGAAAATTAAATAGGTAAAACAGTACAGTGGCTTAAAGGAACAGACTAGAGCAGTTACTATGGGGGTCATGAATGCAAGCTAGAAGACAACAGAAAGTCCTTATTCTGGTTATTCCTACTTCCAAACTCCCAACTTTTCTGTATGTGTTCTAAGGAAGTCTTCTACATTGGTTTTGTGTGGGGTGGGGGACTGCTATCATCTCTCACAATACCCTTCACTCTTTTCCACAGAAATAGAAAGTTCAATATCATCATCAATTCAATTCAAGACTCTGTTGTTCAGCCTCCCTTGCAGCTATGTCTTGCCAGGTTCAGGTCATTGGAATGTGAGCAGGAATGTTGTGTGCAATGTTTGTGGGTATTCTCTTCTTTCTTCTTCCCTTTATTATCAGCTGAAATGTGCAGGTAGTAGAGATTCATCCTTGACCATTTGTTCAAGAAAATGATACAGTGATAAAATGACATGAAAAGAGCCTGGCTCCATACACATTTGAGCCGTGACCTGCATAACTCACTTAGACTATGTCATGACAAGTAAGAAATCTTTATCTCATTTAAATATTATATTTTGAGGAATTTTGTTAAGGAAATCCAGTGTGCAACAGTAAAATAGTCTAGACTGGCAAAGGAGATGAATTCTTCCTTACAGGTCTGATCACTATGCTCCTTTAAGTGCAAAATACAAGAATGTATTAATGGTTATTCATGGTAGTAAAAGGATTGGGGCTTGAACACAAGCATACCATTGGTTAGGTGACCTTGAGTGAGCTATTTTACTTCTCTGGACCTGTGGTTTCATTGTCATTGCCATTTCCTTGTTTCCTTCTGTTGAAGAGGGGAAATGGCAGTGACATTGTGGAGAACAGAGATAGATGCAGGAGGAGGCCTCCTTGGCTACACAGAGTTCATAGAGTTCAAATGTCGTAGCTGGCTTCCTCCTACTGTGAGGGCTCTACTTGAAATGGGATGGACTGTCTTCACCTACACGTGATCATACCATCCGATAGCTGGGGAGAACTTCCTGACTCACATTCCTTGCTGGGAAGTATATGATCTATATTCCTGTTTTAGAAAGAGTAATCTTATTAAATAAGAGCGTTCTTCCTCTCATTAAGTTTCTTCTTTTCTAAAAAGAATATATTTTCATTTCACAAAATGATGGGTTTCATAATGACATTTTTATTCAAGAATATTTTTTTACTTTGACTATATTCACCCACATTACCCTCTCTTGCTTCCACCCCTCTTCTCATTAGTACTTTTCCTTCTCCCAAATGGGGTGTATATATGTGTGCATTATAGTATTTGGTTCTACATAAGGGAAAAACACAATGTTTGTCTAGGCTTCTGTCTGCATACCTTAGACCCAGTGTCTCATCCTCACAGTGTATCAGAGCCTCCCAGAGAGCTTGTAGATAGTTCGGAGCCCTACATCCTATTGGTCAAGACATCCAGGTTCAACTTATCAGAAATGGGCCTCAGGATTAGTATTTTGAGAAAAGGACTCAAGTCAGGCCTTACAGAGAATACTCTAAATAGAGTCTACAGACACTGTCTTGGTTAATACCTTTGGTGATGATTTGCATTCAAACAATAATACTCACGGAGAGAAATTAGGAACCCTTTACTTTGTCCTAGCACCTAAAAACCTTAGAGACTCACCCAGTACCACCCATTTCTTCCCCTATTTCACATGCATGAATAGATTTTCAACCCACTTTAGGGGCAACACTTAAAAACACAAAGAACACTGAGTAGTTTTGAAGTCAGAATTTCCATGCAGATGAATGTACAAGGATTTTGAATCTGAGATCACTTTCTTGAACACAAGGAAAAAGGAGGCATAATTTTCATGGTTGGCTTGGGAGAAGCAGACCACCTGCTTCATCCCATGCCCCTCCTTCAAATCTGATCCCTCCTTGGCTGTTGTTGGGAAAGGAAACTTTTTCCAAGTTGGAATACAAGTACTCCACTCCTTGCGAAGAGCAAGGGCATATTGGCAGAAGAGCCCCTCCTGTCCTCCCGAGAAGACTGTAAGAATGAGAGTCCCTATGTTTTATCCTGCCCTGTGGGCTTAGACTTATTTTCTGATTATGATGGACACCTTTCAGATCTGGCTAAGAGGATATGAAAGATTGTATGCAGAGGGCAAGGAGAATGTGGGAGAAGGGAGACTAGTTATACAAATTGTGAACATATGGCCACCACAGAGCCTTCTGAGCACTGTCCTAGTGAGCACTAGCCACCTGTAGCATTCCCTGTCAGCTGAGTGCTCTGGCCTTGAGGCGAGCATCCAGTCTCCTGCCTAGGCCTACACTCTGGGCCCACACCTCTTTCCAAGAGTGGGCTCTTCAAACACCTTTGCTATGGCCAACTATCTCTTACAGAGGGAATTACGTCTGGCCAGGTCTGCCAACTCTGCCATGGAGTCACCTTCTTCAAGCCCACCCCACCTTATCCTAGGATAATTATTGGTTCCAGGGCAGCCAGGGCACTGGGTGCTTGTTTTTTCTTCGTTTGTTTGTTTTTGTTTTTTATTTTTATTAGCTCTTTGAGAATAATATTTATTCTCAATCAGCAGAAGAACCCTTTGTGGTGGTTTGAATGAAAATGTCCCCTATAGGCTCCAAGTATTTGGACATTTTGACCCCAGTTGTTGGCACTGTTTTGGGAGGTCTTAGAAGGTGTGGCTATCCTGGAGGAACCATGTCACTGTGGGCAGGCTTAGAGAGTTCTTAAGCCTTGCTGGATCTGGAGTTGCTCTCTTGCTTCCTGTGCCTACTTGAAGATGTAGAGCCTAGCTTCTGCTTCTGCTCTAGCCACCTCCAGCCACCATGCCTCCCCACCATGACAGATTATAATTCCCCTGGACCTGTAAGCTCAAATAAACTCTTTCTTTTATAAGTTGCTTTGGTCAGTGTTCCTATCATAGCAACAGAAAAGTAACTAATACACCCTTATTTAATTAATATATTAAATTATTCAACAATAAAGGAGCTTTATTTCATACAATGTGATTTGATCATGTTCACTTCTACTTCCTAACTCCTCCCAGATCTACCAATACCTCCTTACCACCCCCCAATTTTGTTTATTTAAAAAAAATCCATTCATTCCAATTTGTGCTGCCCATATACTCATGGGGCCATCTACTGGAGTGTGGTTGACCTATGAGGAGCCACATCCTTAAGGAAAACTGACTCTCCCTCCTCCAGAAGCCTTCAATTGTCTATACCTCCTCAATTAGGATGGAGGCTCCCCTCTCCATGGCAGAATGTAGACTGGCTTGATCTTGTGCAGGTCTTGTGCAGGCAACCACAGCTGCTGTGAGTTCATGAGTGCAGGGGTTCTGTCATGTCTAGAAGATGCTGTTTTGCTCTGATCCTCCCCAACCTCTGGCTCTTATAATCTTCCCACTCTTCCATGATGGTTCCTGAGGCTTGGGGAGGGGTGTATCATTTGGGGCTGAGCACTCCATAGACATTTATGCTCTGTACTTTGATCAGTTGTGAGTTTCTGCATTAACAACCATCCTGCACAAAGAAACCTCTTGGATGAGTTTTAGAAACTGCGTTAATATATGGTTTGTGAACTGCGAGTTCACCCAACTGTCAAAAAACAAAATTCTCTGATGAGGTCTAAGAGCAGCACTAATCAGAGGTAGAGAAATACAAATTTGAGGGCAATTTGATACTATGTCAAATCTATACCTTTTAAAAAATATTTTATTTATTATTTTTATTTTATGTGTATGAGTGTATTGCTTGCATGTGTATAGGTGCACCCATGTCATGCAATGCCTGCAGAGGTCAAAAGAGGGCATCAGATCCCCTGGAACTGGAGTTATGGACAGTTGCTAGACTCTATGTCAGTGCTGGGAATCGAACCCAGGTCCTCTGCAAGAGCAGCCAGTGCTCTTGACTGCTGAGTCATCTCTCCAGCCCAGACCTACATCTTTAAAGGGCCTAACAGCTTTTGCTTTTGTGATCTGCAGGAAGTCAGCTGCCTTACTGGAAGGCCAAACATGCAGAAATGATGGAGGAGACTTGAGCTAAGCACATAGAGACGCCTGCCCCATCCCTGCAGCAGTGACAGATGAGGGCCCAGACCTGTGACCTAAGCTGAACTACTCCAGCCAGCCAAGTTCAAGCTACCCAAGGAGACACCATGTGGAGCACAGGCAGGATCACCCCATGAAATGCTACTTAAATCACAATGTCTTATGCAAATAATAAAACTGCAGCTGTTTTAAGCCACTAAATTTTGAGTGCATTGTTTTGCAGCAACAGATAAGAGAAACAAAGCTTTCTGAGACTTCTAAGATTTGCAGAATGGGAGGTAACCTTGCAAAGAAAATGTTTGACTCTTATCTTTCTGCCCCTCTTCTGACATGGTCCCTGAGCCCTTGGGTTGGGGTATGTACCATTTGTAACTGAGCACTCTACTGACATTTACTTTCTGCGCTTTGATCAGTTGTGAGTTTCTTCATTAACCACCACCCATCACTGCACAAAGAAACCTCTCTGAAGAAGTCTAAAAACTGCATTAATCTCTGGGCAGAGAGATACAAATTTAGAGGGTAGTTTGATACTATATTCACATAGCAGATTGATAATAATAGGTTCACCCTGGGGCCTATGAGCTGGCCAACCACAGGTTCTTGGCCAGATTTACATGAACAGGCATGTGTTTCCTCCTGTGGGGTGGCTCTTAAGTCCAATCAGAAAGCAGTTGGTCACCCCCATAACATTTGTGCTATTGTTGCCCCCATGGGTGATAACTTGCCACCCATAATTTCAGTTCACAAGGTTATCAGCTGAGTAAGATTTTTTGACTTTTTCCCCTAGTAGCCTACACATTCCAGTACTATGAATGCCAGCCAGCAGGGAGGAATCTTCCTACTTAGGACCAATTTGATTTCCCCATGTCCTATGATGACATTTGGCATCTTAATTTCTAGGGCTGTATTGATGGCTAACCTTGATAGATTAGTTGGATTGAGTGACACCTGGGAGATTAGTAAAGCACACCTCTGGATATGTGTGTGAGTGTATTTCCAAAGATGATTGACATGTGGGAAAGACCCACCCTGAAAGTGTTACCATCTAATAGGCTGAGGCCTATGATGGACTAAGAAGTGGAAGAAGGAAAACCACTTAGTGTGTGCAAGCTCTACCCTTTTTGAGTGAGTGCATCAATGGCTGTAAACATCAGACTCCAATTTCTTCAGCTTTTCTATGTGAACTCACACCAGCAACTCTCAGGAATCATCCAGGCCTTCAGTCTGGAACTAGGACTACATCACTGGTTTCTCCTGTTCTGAGGTGTCCAGCCTCTTGGACTGAGCAAGGTTCCCTGGTACAGAGGGCCACTGTTGGACTCTCTAGCCCCCAGTTGTATAAGTTAATCTAATAAACTCCCACATGAATAATTATTTCTGTTTCTCTTGAAAACACTGACCAATGTAAATGCCACTGCAAAGCATTTCAGTCTGGGTGAGTTAGAACAAATGTCTCTTGCATCATAGCTCTGGAGGCCTTAACATCTAAAATTTAGAGAGCTGCGGACCTTCTGAAAGTCACGGGGGAAGGATCGTTCCTTGCCCCTTGCAGGTTTGGTAGCTTCACATGTTACCTGGCTTGTGAAAGTGGGTCTCCAATCTGTCTTCACATAGACTTCTCTCTGTGTCCTTAATAAAGAAAACTCATCCCATTGGATTGGAACTCCAGCCCATTCCAGTATAGCTTCATCTTCACTAATTACATTTACAGTGACCCTGTTTCCAACTAAGGTCACAGTCTGAGGTATCAGGAGGTTACGATTTCAACATAGCCTTCTGAGGTGAGGTATACCACTTAAGCCAGAATGCTTGAGCTATGGAGAGGTTTGAATTGAATATTCCTGAGCCTCTTAAACTGAGATAACAGCATAATATTCCTTTTTCCTCCCTCTCTCCCTCCCTCTCCCTCCCTCGCTCCCAGACCTCCCTTTGCTTCTGTTCCCCTCTCTCTCCTGCCCCACTCTTTCTTCTCATCACTCTTGCCTCCATGCCCTCCTCTCCCCATCTGTCCATCTGTCTGTCCCTTAGGCAGCCCCTACTGAGATGCACAGATGAGAAATGTCAGGCTGCCCAGGATGGCACCATTTGGGTGGCTGCTCACAGACAACTCCACGGCCCTAGGGAGAGGGAGGAGGAGGCCTGCTCCGTCTGAATGTCCTGCTTCGCAAGCCCTGTCTGCACTGCCATTTTTAGCAGCAGCTTAACATGCAGGGACACTGCCTCAGCCCTCATGCTGTCATCCAGACTGCAGGTGATGCCTCCGCTCTCCCTCCCCATGGTCACGGGACACTCTCTGCCCTCCTTTCCTGACATTGCGAGGCATCTGCTAGAACTGCTGAGGACAGTGCTGTAGTTTCTATGGAAACTTGATTGTCTATGGGGATCCTGGTGGGGATGCTGATCCCACTGGACAGACCCTGGACAAGTTGTCAAGAGGTTAGAGACAGCAGTCAGCCTTCAAAGTCAGGTCTTGTCTGTGGCCTGAGGGACATCACTCACTCCTCCTCCTGGGCCTCCACTTGCTTCCTCAGTGAGGAACTACCAAGTCTAGCACCTGTCTGAAAAAAGGATGAGGCCACAAACAACTGACATCTGAATGGATTATCTTTTCATCTCTTATGGGGGCTTGTGCTATAGGTATAAGAAACAGATGGAAGAAGGGATGATGCCTCATTTCAACAGAGAGAGAGGTAAAGGAGAGGAACAGAAGGCTCAGTTTTGATGAGACACATTTTAAGAATCAGGGTTCCCCAGGTGGCATCATGATACTACCCAGAGTTCAGATAATTCAGTTGTCTTAGCCTGTTTCTCCACTGCTGTGACAAAACACTCTGACCACTACCAATGTAGGGAGGAAAGGGTTTATTTCAGCTTACATCTCCCAGGTCACAGTTCATCAGGGAGCTGAAGGTAGGAACTCAGGGCAGGAACCTGGAGGCAGGAGCTGGAGCACAGGCCATGGAGGAACACTGCCTACTGGCTTGCTCCCCTGGCCCCTGCTAAGCCTGCTTTCTTATGCAACACAGGCCCACCTGCCCAGGGGTGGCACCACCCACAGTGGGCTGGGCCCTCCCACATCACTCATCAAGAAGATGTACCTCAAACATGGCCACAGGCCAGTCCAATAGAGGAAATTCCCCAATTGAGGCTCCCTCAACCCAGGTGTGTCAAGTTGACATTAAAGCTATCCAGCACAACAGTGCACGGGGTTCTATCTGACTCCTACTTCCCTTAGTTTTGCCCTGGGTCATGGCACATCTCAGGACCTCTACAGGCTTTTGCCTCCCTCAGTGGATGACTTTGTGCCCAGGCAGCATTGATAATAGGCAAGCTGTCCCTCTTCCCTCTGCTGAGTATGTGGCTTAGAAGCCATTGGAGATGTTGTACAGAGATCTCAGGACTGAATTCTTTTAATTCTGAAAAATTATCACAGTTGAAGTTATTAGCTATATCATCCAATTCAAAGACTGTTATATATAGACTTTGTTTATTGATCCAAGGGAACGAATGCCATTTACTGTTTGCTGAGTGTGGTTCCCCAAAATCCTCATTCCCTTCCTCCTTAGTTGTAGAACTGGCCAATCAAAAACTACACTTCCCAGCTTCCTCTGCATCTAGCCACTAAGTTCAAGAAAATGGGATATTGTGGAAGTGATGCTGCCAGGGTCCTGCCTGTCAGGGAAGCCATCTGTTTTTTACACCCTTTACTAAGGCTAGAAAGTTGACTTGAGGGATCATGGTGGTTAACTCTGATTGTCAACATGACTGGATTAAGAAATCCTAAGGCATTAGTGGGACATACCTTTCGATGTGTCTATGATGGTGCTTCCCTGAATGTGGATAGCACTGTTCCATGAGCCAGGGTCTTGGACTGAATAAAAAAGAGGGGAGGAGAAAGTCAGCTGAGCATCAGCATGCCTCTCTCTCAGCCTTCTGATCTGTCCAGATGTGAGCAAGTAGCAGCCCCCTGCTGCAACAGGACAGGAGCTGTTCCCACCACCATGCCTTCCCTGTAATGGTAGACTGTGTCCTATGAACTATGAACTCAAAGAAACCTTTCTTCTCCTCAGTTGCTTCTTGTCAAGTATTTGGTCACAGCAGTAAGAAAAGTAATATTAAAAACTGGTACAGGAGTGCTGTGACAAACCTGACACATGATCCATATGCCTGTGGAACTGGTTTGTGGAAGAGTTTTTCATGTTGCAGGCTGAGAAGCCCTGGAATGCCATACTCAGAGATTACTGTGGGCCAGCCTGGTGGGGTTCAGAATACAGGGTCAATAAGAGAAATGCAGGCAGTAGAGGCCCAGCTCATGTTTCAGAGGGGAACAAAGACTATTGAGAACTGGTCTAGAGGCCATTAATGCTACATTCAGGCAAAGAATCTGGTTGCATCCTGCCCATGTCCTGAAATTCTGAATGAAGTTGAATCTAAGAGTAGTGGACTAAGTTGTTTGACAGAGGAAGTTTCAAGACAGTATTAATATCCAGGGTATGGTGTGGTTACTGCTCACCATTCTTAGAGTTACAATGAGAGCAAGAAGATTTGAAAAATGTGCAGTTTGGCAAGGTCAGGAGTATGAGCAAGTTTAAAGTCATAGCCAAAGTGGATACAAATAAATAAACTATGATGTTTCACTCCCATTAGAGCGAAACATAGTGTTCTGCATGGGGCAATAAGAAAAGCATCCTGAGGGTACCCCATTCTTGGTACCCAAATCTGCATTTAGTACGTTTTTCTAAAAGACCAACGCTAGTAGGCTGTATATGTTATAAAAGGATATTTATCATATTGTCTTACACAGTAGGCTCTGGGTAGTCTAATAATGACTGTGTGAGCCTTACATAAGCAGAGAACCCAGTAGGGGTTGAGTCCTGGTATGATGCTGAAGGTCTGGGAGCTCCATGGAGAGTCACTGGTACCAGGTCTACACTGGAAGGCAGAAGAAGTCAGAGTCCGATGGCACTGATGTCAGTAACAGTGACAGACCACACACTCAGGAAGAATTTGAGGGCAGCTGCGTGCATGTTGCCTTTTCCTCAGATCTTTTTATATCTGGGCCACCTGTTGGAAGGTGCCACAGGCACTGGGGTAAGCCTTCCCATTCTCTCTGGAAACCACTGCACGAACTTTCCCAAATGTATTTCTTCCAGTCATCACAGGGGTAGCGAACCAGTTCCACAGAGGATAAAACAACAGGGAAATGTGGACTGGTAAGGTGAAAGAAGTCTAGATCCCCGTATAACCTGGAAGATCAGAACTGTCCTCAAACCTGCCCTAGACACCACAAAGTTTAAAGGGCATTAAAAATGAGCTGTCTGTTTTGGCTGAAGTCACTCATTTTTTAGCTATAATAAAGCAACCAAATTAATATATCCTAACTGGGTCAGTAACTAATTGGCATCGTGACTTCACGTGTGTGTTTTGCATTTTGTCATGCATGCATATTGGTCTCCTAAAACAATAAATAAAAAACAAAACCCAGCCGGGCATGGTGGTGCACGCCTTTAATCCCAGCACTTGGGAGGCAGAGGCAGGTGGATCTCTGTGAGTTCAAGGCTAGCCTGGTCTACATAGTGGGTGCCAGGACAACTGAGGCTACAGGGAGACCCTGTCTCAAAAAGACCAAAAAAAAAAAAAAAAAAAAACCAACAACAACAACAAAAAACACACAAGGGTGAAATTTAAATCTACTCTTGGTTATTTTTCTTTCAGGTTATTTTCTCTCATCCCATCTACTGCCTTCCCCACTGAAGGATTCTTAGACCCTTTGGGATATAAAGTTGGCCCAGAACCCTTTACATTTTTCTAGTTTTCAAACAGGAAATAGGAAGGTCACCTGAAACTGTGGTTTAGGGAGTTGAAAGATGTCCTATAGACTCTTTGACCTTGTATCTCAGATTTTTAAGGACAATTTCACTTTAAAATATTCTGGCTCGGTTCCCATATATATGTGCCATGATTTTTGTTGAGAAATTTGCTCATGGTCCCTTCAGGCCCCTCGGCTTTGTGTCATTGCTTTTGGTCATTTCTCTCTGCTGTTTCTGAGCATCAACCCAGGTAGGTCTAAACTCAAAGGGACCACTTTCTCTGAGCCACTCCCTGTTATTTCTATTCTAAGACTTGAAACTGAGCTGCACTTATCTCCAAAGAAGCTTTTTTTGATATTTTATTTTTATTTTATGTGTATGAGTGTATTGCCTGCATGTATGTGAGTGCATCCGTGTCATGCAGTACTGGGGAGGTCAGAAGAAGGTTTCGGATTCCCCTGGAACTAGAGTTAAGGATGGTTCATAGCCGCCATGTGGGTGCTTTTTTAAGAAAGAAAGAAAGAAAGAAAGAAAGAAAGAAAGAAAAAGAAGGAAGGAAAGAAAGAGAGAGAAAGAAAAAAGAAATCTCCTTTAGAGATTAAAGTTTGGTCTGCCCCCCACTCCCCGAGTAGCTTCCTTAAAAACTCACAGAATTAAAACTGGGTCATAGACATGATTGCTCCATTTTTCTAACCAGGCAATAGCTTCTGGCAGTGGCAGCATTCTGCTCCTCTCCACTTCCTCCTGGAGCCAGAGGAGCTGCTCAGCCAAGTGCCCCTGGTAGGAGCAGGTAGCTCACCTCTGTGCACCCCCCCTCCCCAAGCCAAGGGCACTTGCGCTTGTCACTTACCAACTGGAGCTACTGGCCTCCAGGGGGCTCCACTCTGCTCTTATTTCCCTCCTACTCCCTGTCCTCCCTCCTCCCCTTAGGATGCCTCATGATCAAGGGCAAGGACATTTTATTGGGTCATTCTGGAGGTGGAACTCTTTTGTCTATCCTCAAGGGCTTGATGCTTTGAGACTGCTGTAGATGGTATTATTATCTGGAGTTATTTACTGGCCCTTTCTGAAAGAGATGACAATCCCTTATCTCCTTGACCCACAATGACATCATATTTGACACTGTGGTTTGCTCTGGTTAACAGATGCAAACAAAAGTCATCTGACATGTGTCACTTTCAAGTAAAAACCAGCATATGGTTTCCTGTGTCTTTTCCTTGTTTTTCTAAAATGAACAACCCCCCCCCAGAAAGGGGCAGTTGCATTAGCCTGGATCTCAAAGAGGTACCAGTGAGTAGGGATGCTCTTGATCCGTGGTGAATAGGTAGCTTTCAGATAAAAGTCTATGGCTTGCTGGGTATAGTGGTGCACACCTTTAATCTTAGCACTTGTGAGGCAGAGGCAGGTAGATCTCTGTGAGAGTGAGGCCAGCCTGGTCTCTATAGTGAGTTCCAGACCATTTGGGTCTATAAGGAGGCCATGTCTCAAAAAACCCCCAAAAAGTAGATAAGTAAATAAAATAATAAATCTTTACTCCCTTAAGTCCTTTCTGTCAAGTTTTTGGTCATAGTTATGCAAAAGTAAATAATATACCACTGGGGGGGGGGATCAGACTCTCGTGAGAGGCAGAAAAACACAAAGAGATAAAGTTTCCCAAGGCTCCAAGCCAGGCTGGGGGTGAGAATCGGTCTCTGCCACTCAAGCCTGTATGCACTGGGGCAAAGTGCTCAGCCTCTTTCTGCCACTTTCTGCCCCAGCTGCCTCAGTCACACAAGGACAGCTGTCAGTGTCTCCCTTACAGGGTGTTGAGAGGATAAAGCGAGTCATAGCTTAGCACCTGCAGCAGTGCTAGGAGCACACACCATGCCCAGCCAGTAAAGATTTATTTTGGCTCACAGTTTCAGAGACTCAGTCCACCATGGTGGGACAGGTGTGGCACAGCACAACAGGCCACATGCGGGCGGCCAAGAGCAGAGAACAGGAATATAGGAAGAGGCCAGGGCAAGACATGGTCACCAAGATGCACCTCCAGTGGTCTATTCCTCCAACAATGTCATCATATTACAAATATATTACTACATATTACAAATCAATCAGTCGATTAGGTCAAAGTGCTCATGATCAAAGTGTCTCCAGAAATATCCTCACAGACATACCCAGGGGTGTGTTTCACTAATCCCCAAAGTGTTTATTAATCCAAATCAACCTGACAATCAAAATTAACCAGCACAATAGAGAAGAGGCTGCCTTTCTGAAGCAGTCACAGCCTTCCTTCCATCATTCTTGAAGTGCTTGAGAGGGACCCACTGCTCTGTGTTTATGCCACCATGTAGCCTCCCCTCAGAAGCCAATAGCTCCAAAGCAAGTGCACTGGTGTAGCAAATTGCTACAGCCAAAGTGGGCCAGGTACTGGTCTGTAGGAAAAGACACCATCAGCTATTGAACTACAGCCAGTGCTCGCTGACCTGCTTTTATGCCCAACTCAACATGGGGAAAGCCATTTTGAGTAGGAATACTCCAAATACATTTTCCGTTGCTGAAACAGAACCAGAGACCAAGTAATTTATAAAGAATAGGAGTTTATGTGCCTCATGGTTCTGGAGATTGGGACATCCAGGAGCATGGTACCGACCTCTGCTTGGCGTCTAGTGAGGGCTTCATGCTGCATCATGACACAGAGAAAGACATCACATGGTGAAATATCAAGTATGCCAGCTCAGGTCACTCCTTTTCTTATAAAGCCACTAACAACAGCATCAGGGCCCCACCCTCATGGTTTCATTTAATCCCCATCTACCTTCCAAAGGCCCTACCTCCAAACAGTACTGCGTGAATTGGAGGACTAAGTTTATAACACATGAACTTTAGGGGGATACATTCAAACTACACCAGCTTTCTAGAACATCAACTGACAGCATACAAAACAAAAAGCACAAAACATCACTAGTTTTTGAACAACAATCTACTGTGTTTAGCAAAGTAATATCCAACTCAACAGACAGCATTTCAGTCGAGGTGCAATGTATCCCTTAGACACTGATAAGAGCAGGCTTGTTCAACCCTCTCCATCACTGTTTCCCATGAGCACATGTGGAAGTGTTCCTCTCACCAGTCAGGCAACAGGCCCATCTTGAATCTGATTTCTACATCCAGAAGCTGCACTGTCCACATGATGGGAAAGGGCTGGTTGACTTGTGTGATCTTTCTAGTTCATGCAGATGTCTGAGGACTCCAAATACCATAAAGACATTCTTCCAGGGTCCAGGGGAGGAGGACAGCAATGAAGGGTGTCATTCCCTTAACACCTTGATCATAAGAAGTCTCTTCTCCATAGTATTAAACTGCCCTCTAAATTCATATTTCTCTACTTGTGGATTAGTGCAGCTCTCAGACCTCATCAGGGAAGTTTCTTTGTGTAGTGGGGTGGTAGTTAATGCAGAAATTCACAATTGGTCAAAGTATAGTGCTTAAGTGTCAGCGGAGTGCTCAGTCACAAATGGAACATCTATATCGGCCCCACTTCCTAGGCTCAGGGGCCATCTAAGAAGGGGAGGGAGAAAGATCGTAAAAGCCAGAGCCGGAGAGGACCAAAGTAAAATAGTGTCTCCAGACACGACAGGACCGCTGCACTTACAAACTCACAGCAGCCATGGCTGCCTGCACAAGATCAGGCCAGTTCCCATTCTAGCATGGAATGGGAAAGGGTTTTTACAACCGAGGTGCTCTGGGCAGTTGATGGCTTCTGAGGAAGGGAGAGACAGTTTTCTTTAAAAGTGCAGTCCCTAGTAGGTTGGCCATACTTCGGTGGATGTGCCCCGTCCCCATTCCGAGTATATGAGCAGCACAAATTGAAGTTGATGGGTTATTAAAGAAGTAAAAGAGGTCATAAAATTGGGGGGGGGTGATAGAACTGGAAGGAGCTGGGGTGAAAATAATCAAAATACATTGTATGACATTCTCAAAGAATAAAAATATGTTAAAAAAAATAAGTGTCTTCTCATCCTGGGTCAAACCTATTCTCAAAACTCCTCCCAGTCTCCTTGTGCATCTACTCTCCTCCTCTGTAGAACAGCCCTTTAATGTTTAAAATCAGCTGTTATATTTTTCTTAGATGCCAATTCCTTGGGTTAAATATGTTTTAATCTTCACTCCATTAGAATAGCCCAAAATTCTTTGCCCTTCAGAGTGTCTTTGTTGAAGAACTCTTGAGATTTTAAATGTGGTCCAGGAACTGAAGCCATGGTTAGAGCTGGAGTGAGTGGTGTGTAGAGCTGGGCATGGATTGGTCCTGGTGTGCTGGTTCATCCAGCGTGTGGGATGCTCTTACTCTGCTTAGAATCTGGTTGATGTTGGTGTCCTAGTTTGTTCTTCATTGCTGTGACAAAATACTCTGACCAATACCAACTTGGGGAGGAAAGGGTTTATTCAGCTTACATCTCCCAAGTTGCAGTTCATCAGGGAGCCCAAGGTAGGAACTCAGGGCAAGAACCTGGAGGCAGGATCTGGAGCACAGGCCATGGAGGAACACTGCTTACTGGCTTGTTCCCCTGGCCCCTGCTAAGCCTGCTTTCTTATGCAACACAGGCCCACCTGCCCAGGGGTGGCACCACCCACAGTGGGCTGGGCCCTCCCACATCACTCATCAAGAAGATGCCCCTCAGACATGGCCATAGGCCAGTCCAATAGAGGAAATTCCCTAATTGAGGCTCCCTCAACTCAGGTGTGTCAAGTTGACACTAAAGCTGTCCAGCACAGCTGGCTAGTTTCAATCCTGTCTTCTCATATAAGCTGCTGCTTTTATGTTTTCTTCACATCCTCAACTTAGACAATGAGATTTCTTTTTACCTAAGTGTAGACATTTATATTGAATACTGTTCATACTCATCTTTTTGTTTTGTTTTTTATTTTTGATTTTATTATTTTTATTTTATGTGTATAAGTGTATTGTCTGCATGTATGTAAGTGCACCTGTGTTCTGTAATGTCTGTGGAGGTCAGAAGAGGGCATTTGTTACTCTGGAACTGGAGTTATGGATAGTTGTTAGCCACCATGCCTGGAACTCGCTGCTACTCACTGTGAAGAATAGGCCGGCCTTGATCTCACAGAGATCCCCCTGCCTCTACCTGTGGGGACTAAAGGAGTGTGCCACCGTATCCAGCTATTCAAATTTCTTAATCCTTTCAAAAGAAAACATATTCCTCTAACAATAGAAATCATGTCCATTTCAAAGTATTTTCAAATCTAAAAATTCTCCTTACACATGTATCTACAAAAAATGCTAAAAAGAAACCCCACCAGAAGAGGAAGAAGATACCACTACCATGAGACATTTCAGGCTGACTATGACTATCCTCTCTGATAATCAAGGTTTCCAACTGGCCTAGTCCAGGTATGTCTGTCTCATGTTTCACTTAGAATAAGTTACCTTCTGAAGCCATCCAAATAACCCTTAAAAATAGCTTTGTGAGCCACCACGCCTGGCATGCCTTTAGTCCCAGCACTTGGGAGGCAGAGGCAGGCAGATCTCCGTGAAATCAAAGCCAGGTGGTCTATATAGGGAGTTCCAGGCCAGCTGGGGCTACAGGGAGATCCTTTCTCAAAAAGACCAAAAAAAAAAAAAAAATAGCCTTGCAATAAGTTTGTTACCCCCACCCCCCCGACACACACACATCACCATGGGATAACGTTAATAGCTCGAGCATCATTGTCAGTTAGGCCAAGATTTGAATTCAACATTAGTTAAGTCCTATAAGACAGTAGACAAATTATTTCCTATTTCCAAGTCCAATCTATTCAGCTACAGGTTGGATTTCCACCTCACAATCTTTATAGGCAGATTAGATGTTGCAAGTACAGATCAGTAACCTAGTCTGCAGTCTGTTTACTCACACACAAACTATGATGTGTTGCTAGACCAGTCTAAAATTTGGCTTTAGACTTGGGTCAGATGTTAAGCAGCATTATGTTCAGTGAAGGAGGATATTAGTGACTTCTGTTGTCCCTGTGACCAAATAACTTATGGCAGCAACTTAAGGGAGGAAGGATTTATCTTTGCTCACGGTTTAGAGGATGCAGTCCATCATGGCAAGGAGGATATGGTGATGGGATGGTCTTCATCTAGGCAGACCAGGAAGCAGAGGGAAGTCTATAACTGATCTATAGTTGGTCTATAACTCAAAGTTCACTCCTATGGTCCTATGCCCACCAGCTAACCCCCATGTCTAAAAGGTTCCACAGCCTCTCTAAACAATGCCACCACTTAGAGATCAGTGTTCAAACAAATGAGCCTACAGGGGGATGGGGGCGCATTCTACCTCTAAACCAGAAGATCGTAACATGAGTCACGATGCGTAAAGAATGGTTTAAGAGGGAGTGTAAAACCTAATTTTGACAAAGGAAAGTCTGCTAGGGTTTTCTGAGGAAGAAAATTGATAAAACAAGGCACTTATACTCTGTTTTGGAACCCACTAGTGACAGGGTACACAGAGTGCTGACAACCATCTTATAACCAGGTGACAAAAGCACAGGAAAATGCAGCCTGTAGGAACGACCCTGATGTCAAGAAGTTCTTGAGGAGACCAATCCAGCAAATGCCGGCCTCTGACTTCTGATGTGTGTGGTAACAAGCTCTGATCATCCACACCACATTTGCTGTTGAAAATATTTGTAAATGTCACTCAGATGCTTTGAGGACTGTGTCAATGTCCCCATTGGTGGTGCATGATTTTTAAGTGTAATGAATAGCGCTTTAAAGTGGTTCAGTACCTGCTATTACCACTCAGGACTCTCCTCACAAGGCAAAAACTCAATAAAGTTTCAACTTCAGAGCCCTATCTGCCATAGCAATATTTTCATGTACCTTGGGGGAAGTCGTTTTGGGGTTTTTGGTTGGCCTGTTTGTATTTAACCAAGATCATTCTTCCCATAAATCCCAGGGCAAGGGGGATCAATCTCTACAGTGGAAATACTTTTCATATTAAAATCCAAGCACAGCATATGTTCCATCTGGGGACAGAGTGAACAAGAGAGTGATTTTTCTTTCAACTGGGGTTCTGAGTCAGGCACAGTTAGGATCCCAGTTATAGGGAAGCGGACCTCTGTTCAGCTCAGGAGGGAAGTATGTCTCATTTTTTTCAGTCTCCCTAACAAGAGGCCAAATGGTTCCTTCTTTCTCTCACAGCAGGTGGGCCCCCCGAAAGGAAGTACCGCTTCAGGATGCTGAACAGTCCTTGATTTGAAGGGGGCTGAGGAAACCCCTGCTCTTTGGTTTATAAATACTCTCCACTGTCTAATGCCATCACTCTGGGCTCTCTCCCTGAACTGTGGGGAAAAACAGAGAGAAAGTGTTCTAATAGAGCAGGAGTTAGCTCTCAACAGCCAGGTGGGATTGAAGAAGGTTTAGACTATGAGGATGTTGGGGCCTCATCTCCACCTTTGCCTTTATCTGGCCTTCCCCTCCCTCCATCTTTAACTCTGGGTCTGTTGCCATGGCCTCCTAACTGGTCTCTGAGTTTCCTCTCAGCCCCTCCAGGACATTCTCCACATAGAAAACGGAAAGAATCATTAAAATTAGAAATTATCCAAAATAATCCTGCCATTCCTTTCCTCACTGTATTTCTGCATGTCCTCTCTTGTCTGGAATTAAACACAAAAGCAGAAGACACAGACTGGGCCTCCTGGAGGATGCTCAGAGTCTTTAAACCCACAACCCAGACATGGGGCGCTTGCCATTTCCTGGTAGACATAGCTGACTCCCCCATTGATCGGCCCTGTGTAAACTGCTGATTTTTAGAAAGACTGTCCTTCAACCAGCTGATTGAAAATGTAATGCCTTCTCTTAAATCTTTTAATTAAAACTGTTTTTGCTTCTTTCCTCATCTTTTATTTTTAATTAATTCTTTGAGGGTTTCATACACTGTGTGTGTGTTATTTTGTTTTTTTGAAACAGGGTCTCCCTGTAGCCACAGCTGGCTTACAACTCACTATGTAGGCCAGGTTGGCCTTCATCTCACAGAGAGTCGCCTGCCTCTGCCTCCTGAGTGCTGGGATTAAAGGTGTGCACCACCATGCCCAGACTCATACAGTATATTTATTCATTTTCACCCCTCCCCTAACTCCTCCCAGATCCACCCCACCTGCCTATTCACCTACCTTCATGTTCTCTTTTCCCATCAAGTCTAATTTGTGTTGCCCAAATATTCTATTGGGCAGTACCTGCCCTGGAGCATGGCCAACCAACCAGGGGCCACACCCTTACAGGTTTGTCTGTGTGTGTGTATGCAATGTGAGTGTGGATACCCACAGAGGCCAAAAGAGGGCAACATATGCCCCTGGAGTTGGAGTTACAGGCAGTTGTGAGCCTCCCAACGTGGGTGCTGGGAAATGAGCTCAGGTCCTCCAGAAGAGCCGCAAGTGTGCTTAACCACTGACCCATCTCTCCAGTTCCTTGAATCCTTTTTGAAGTTACATTTATAAAGGAAAAAATGTACATGCAGACATAGCTACTCTTGCTAGATATTCAGATCTCTGAGTGTTGGCTGACATATCCAGTCAGTTATTACCACAACATGGAGAGTATTTTTAGAATATGGAAAAGTTCCCTGTGTCACTTTGCAGTAAGTCCCCTCTCTGACGCTAAGTCCATAGAACTTAAGAGTTCTAATCGAAGTTCTGTCCTACCTGATTTCTGTCCTACCTTTGCCTTGTCTAGAATGTCATCTAGATAGGACCATACACTCTGTAGCATTTTGTGACTTGCTTCTCTCCTGCAACTTAATGCTTCTGAGATTCATTTTGGTTGTACATATCCATAGTTCTTTCTACTTAGTGCTGGGTAGTGGTCCACAGTATGGAGGCATCATTGTGTGTTTAACACATTCTTATAGGAAAACATTTAGGGTTTCAGAGTTTGCGTTTTGTTATCAATAAAACTGCTACAAAAACAGGTTTTGTGTGGTCATGCATTTCTTTGGGCGAAATGTCCAACAGTACAATCAACAAATAACAGGGTAAATTTGTTTACTTATTTTGAATAGCCAAACTGTTAATTTGGATGAAAGCAAAGTTGTTGATTTTTTAAATGGATCATGCTTTTGATATTCAATACCTGACCCCAGGTTACAAAATTTTCTTCTATGTCTTCTAAAAGTTTTCCAAGTGTATAGCTTACACTTAGACCTGTGACCCATTTGGGGTTAATTTTTATATAAGGTGTTTTGTTTATGCCAGGTTTTTTGTTTGTTTGTTTGTGGCTTATTGATGTCCAATTGTTGCAACACCATTTGCTCTCATTTCTCCATTGAATTGTCTGTGCATCTTTGTCAAAATCCAGTTGACCCTCTAAGCAGGGTATTCTGTGGATATTGACAAACTGCTTCTAAAGTTTATATGGTGAGACGAAAGATTCAGAATACCCAGCCCAATACTAAAGACAAAAACAAAGTTGGAAGACCAATGCTACCAAATGTTGTCTTACTATGAAGCTATAGTAATCAAGACAGTGTGATGTTGGTGAAAAGATAGACAGATGGATAAAAAGAACAAACTAGAAACCTAGAAACTCCTATAAACATAGTCAACAGATTCTTGACAAGGGAACAAAGATTTTCATTGAAGGTATGGGAACAGCTGGATTTCACGCACAGAAATGAATCTGGATAAGGAATTTATACCCTTCAATAAATTAAATCAAGTAAGTGCAGAACTAAATAGAAAATGTAAAACTATAAAACTACTGGAAGATAATATAGCCTGCCAGCTTGGTTCTCACTCACCACTTAACAATTGTATCCCTCATTCAGTTGTTTAGCCTCCTGGAGTGTCATCACCTTGTCTTCAAAGTGGAGAAGACATAAGGTAGATATAGGTGGTGATATACTTTTGTGAGGTCTCTGGGTGGGAGTCAGCACCCAACAGGGAAGACATTATTAGAGGGTGGTAGCAAGATCTTGATTGGATAGCTATCAGTAATCTGTTCTACAACCAGAGAGGGATCTGTGTTGAAGAGAAAGCACAGCCCATTCCAGGTAACTATGCCTAGCTGCTCAAAACAGCATGATGCCTTAAAAAAGATGAAATTCTTTAGTTTATCCCGCATCAGAGTGCAAAAGTAACTAGAAAATCCCAAGACGACATAGCCGTCGGCAACTGTATCTTCTGTCAGGATCACTCTCTGTGTCTACTGAGCCATATTCTAGCATCTTGTTTCTTGCCCAGACCTACTTCTACAGTAGCACATCAGGCAACTGGCAGAGCACATGGCTGCCTTCTTGCAGAGGCAGGAGCTAAGTCCAGAGAGGGAGAGAAAGCAAATTCCCAGGCCCAGAGAACCTCAGCAGGGAGCGTTTCTTCAGGGGAACACAGAAGAAGGGTTGGAAAACTAAGAAACACGAGCCAAGCATTCAGTTAAATTCAACTCTGGTTTGGCAGGAGTATGATGTCTAATCAAGAAGACCAGAAAACCCAAAACAAGGGCAAAACAAGAACCTTTTCTATCCTAGCATCTGAAGTGGATGTAAACGAGGGGAGACCTGTCCTTAGTTTCCTTTTTTTCCCTGTTGCTGTGATAAAATTCCCTGACAAAAGCAACTTAAGGGAGAAATTTTATTTTGGCTCTAGTTCAAGGGTTCAGTCCATCATGGTGGGGAAATAAGGTAGGAGGAGCTTGAAGCAGCTGGTCACATTACATCCACAATCAGGAATCAGCAATAAATGCATGCCTCTGCATAGCTCTTTCTCCATCTATAGAGAGCAAGATCCCAGCCAGGGAATAGTGCCACCCACAGTGGGCAGATCTTCCCACCTCAACGCAATCAAGATAGTCTCCCACAGGTATATCCAGAGATTCATCTCATAGGTGATTCTAGATTCTGTCAAATTGGCAATTAATCATCATAGTGTCCTAGGAGAATGCATGGGACACAATTCACAAATCTACCTGTAATATTCTGTGAACATGGCTCCACCTAGGTGTTGCGGATGCTCACGGAAACCGCACAGGCCAGGTTAAGCCCCTTAGCCTTGCTGCCACTAGCTATCATGGAGGCACACCTTCTTTTCCCAGGTCCCTCCCTGGCTTCCTGTCAGTGTTTGGTGTCAACTCTGTGAACATCTGCCATTGCCCCCATTGGCATAAGCAAAGCCAGCTCCAGAGGAGAATGTCAGTTGGTCATTCTGCCTTTTTGTTGGATAGAAACACCAAAATGACCTCTCAGAATAAACCTGACCTTAATGTGTCAAACTACTATTTCCCACAAGCAAAAATACAATGGGAAGTCAATATCACACCAGGCCTATATAACTTCAGAAAGTGTTTATTTTCCCTCTGAAGCCATAGCAGTATCTTTTAATTTTATTGAATTATGTACACATGAGGGAAAATGAGAAACTAGGGGTAGCTGGAGATTTCTATGAGAAACACAGCTTTCTCCCATCTAAAATGTGGTTTGCATTCTGGGCTTGACATTTCTGCTCTGTGAGTGTGAAACGGGGGCCTTGGGAAATTACCATTCATTTGATGAAAAGCCAGACTTCCAGGCTTTGGGTGCATTTGCTGGGGCTGTTGGGATGGGTAGAGTCACTGTTCTTTCTGGAAAACAGATGAGGCTACAGTTGATCTGGTTAGGGACAAAAATCACTTTCTACTTTGAGTTACTCTCTTCTGATGTCTTCATGGTAGACAGGCCTCCTGGGGGCTCATCCCAGCTTTTCCCAAGTAAGATGTGACTTGTTCTATGTCCTATTCACCTTCCCCTTGTCAATAATTTCTGAGAAGAGGAAGGTTTCATTTCACACTTGCAGAGGGGGCTATAAATAAAAGTATTGGAAAGAACAGTTGGAAGATGATGTGAGTGAAGTTATCAGAATCAAAGTAGAGTTGCTTGTGTCAAGTCCTAACAAAAACTCATTTAGGGCTGGGGAGATGGGTCAGGTGTTAAAGAGCTTGCTGCGGGAGTTCAGATCCCCAAAACCTACGTAAACACCAGTAGGTGTGGTGGCCTGTCTGTAATTCCGATCTCAATCCCCAGAGCAAGCTGGCTAGGGAGACTAGTCATATCAGTGAGTGCTATACTTCATTGAGGGAATCTGCCTTGATGAATAAGGTGGAAGATCCATTGAAGATGAAACCCCCACATCAACCTGAGAGAGAGAGAGAGAGAGAGAGAGAGAGAGAGAGAGAGAGAGATGAAAATAGGAAAAAAAAAAACCTAAAATAAATAAAGCTGGGAGGTGGGAAGGAGGAAAGTTCAATTAAATATGCCCAGGGGCAAGAACTATCACAGAAGATTCTGCCAGGACCACAGCCTGCAGAAACAGTACTTCTGTAAGAATGTCTGTCCAAAGGCTGTCTGCTCTGCTTTGGACCGGTGCCACCGCTGCTGCTGATCCTTGATCACTCCTGCTGTTAGTCCTCATGGCCAGGGAACAGACATGATTCTCCTCATTTTGCCTTGGAAGGTGTTCTTTTACCCCATCTCCCTTGAGCAAGTCCACCGTTTCCATGACCTGTGCATTGATCATTTCAGTGCTCTCTGCTTCCTCCCAAATAAACAGCACTGTTCTTTAAAGAGTCTCTCTCTGAGGTTGACAGAATACATGTGACAAGACAGCAGAAGGAAACTAATTGCAGGGAGGGTAAGGACCAGCAAGATGTCAAATAAGAACAAAGCCTAATGATATAGATGATATAAATGTGTGTATATAAGTTAAAACAGCTTTTTTGTATGCTAATCATAAAATTAATTTGAAAGAAAGACGGAAGGAAGGGAAAGAAACACACATGCACAAGCACGTGTAAGCACACATGCATGTACCCACCCAAACAAGGACATATACCACAAACAGGAAGGAAGGGAGGGAGGGAGGGAGGGAGGGAGGCATGGTGGCATATGCCTGCAATCCCTGCGCTTGGAAAATGGAAGAGGCAGGGGATCAGGAAAGAGTTCAAAGTCATCCTCAAGTACATAGCAAGTTTGGTGCTGTCCTGGGCTATATGAGACCCTGTGACAAAACAAAACAAAACAAAAAACAAAACAGACTCTTTGTTAGCTAAAGGTTGGCATACATGGTTTGGTAATTTTCCTTCTTGCATTTAGCATAGTATTACATTTTACTTGAGCCGTAATTTTTCAGACTGTTTTAGGCAAAGGAACATGGTTTTCTCAAGTGAAATGCCAAACACACCTCCATTGCAGAAAACAGAGCAGAACCCACTCAAAGCTCCTCACAAGCCACAGAGGAGAGATGGGGCCCTAGTTGACTCAAACTTGGCTTGAGCTCTGCCAGAATGAGAAAGACTCCAGTGCAAAGATGGAAACCTTCCATTGAGCCTAGTTGCCACCATGCTTAAATGGCTAGAACCAGCAAGTGAGGGGCAAGGAGGATTATGAGAAAGGGCATTCAGTGTGTTCCTAGTCAAAAAGACCCCTCTACCCTTCCCTGGAGAAATGCAGGCACCCACATGCCAAGATCCTTCATGAAGCCTCATGCCCCATTCGAGGCTATGACCACCCCGTGGAGAAGTGAGAGTCCCAGACACACATGATCATCTGGTTATGTTAACTGAAAACCCATCCAAGATGAGAGAGTAAGTTGAGAACGGCTACTGCCTTCCTTCCCCCTTGAGAAATCCTTCTCCACCTCCCAAGGGGAAGAGGAGCAGACCTGTCCTCTGTAGGAAATGTGTTCTTTATATAAAGTCTGTCTGTCAGATGAAAACACAACTGGCCATTTGTAAAGAGGATAAGAACCACTCACAGCGAAGTTGAGATTCTGCTAAACAAAGTATTTCCTTCTCCACTTGGAGAACTGGAACCCTTTACACTCTCTAAGAAACATGTCTCTGAGTGAGGACTTGGCTGCAAGATCCTTGCAGGCCTCTGCAGTCACATGACTTCTCTAAGCCTACATCCTCAGGGCTCCCCTCAAACATTCCAGAATTCCAAGAGCACAGGGCTGAGGCTGCAACCCCCACTCCCCAGATAGATTTGGCTTTAAGGCTCTCCAAGAATGAAGTCACATCCAGGAACTGTGGGACTGAGAGGAACCAGGGCTGTTCCTGGTCCAGATCCATACCAGCAGCGGAGGGTGCTGTCAGGTGTCTGCTTTCTCGTTCATAGTAACCAACGATTTCATCAAACACTTATCTCAGCCTCCTGTGAAGGTATTTTGTAGGGGTGGTTAACACCCACAATCAGTTGACTTTAAGTAAAGCAGATTATTCTTGACAATGTGGGTGGCCCACATCAAATCTGCTGAAAAATGCCTTAAGAGAAAAACTGAGATTTCCCAGAGATGGAGAAATTCTGCCTCAAGACTAAAATACAAAGATCTCGCCTGGTGTACCACCCTGCTGGCCTGCCCTGCAGATTTCAGCCTTGGCAACACTACTGCATAGGCCAACTCCTTAAAATCACCTTTGTTTTTATGTTTTACTTATTCATATTGTGTGTGTGTGTGTGTGTATTTTTGTGTGTGTGCACCTATGTGCCACAGCATACACGTGGAAGTTAGAAGACATGTGGACTCAGTTCTCTCCTTCCATCATGTGGGTCCTGGGTTTTGAACTCAAGTTGTCAGGCTTAGAGGCAGTCACCCCTACCTCTCCGCCCCAATTCCTGAAAATCTATTATCTATGTATGTATATGCATATATATATGTGTGTGTGTGTGTGTGTGTGTGTATGTGTGTGTGTCTATCTACCCACCTATCACCTATATGTTTATTTATCATCTATCACTAACCATCTGTCTTAGTTTGTGTCTCTATTGCTGTGATAAAAACACTGATCAAAATCAACTTGGGGAGGAAAGGGTTTATTTGGCTTATAAGCACAGTTCATCTTCAAAGAAAGTCAAGGCAAGAACTCAGGGCAGAAATCTGGAGCACAGACCACGGAGGAATGCTGCTTACTGACTTGCTCCTCTGGCTTGTGCTCAGCCTGCTTTCTTATATAATACAGGACCACCTGCCCAGGGTGGCACCACTCACACATCAGTCAACAATCAAGGAAATGCCTCACAAACATAGCCACAGGCTAGTCCACTGGAAGCAATTGCCCAGTTGAGACTCCCTCTACCCAGGTATGTCAAGGTGACAACTAAAGCTGTCCAGCACATTAGCTATCTATGCATCTATCATCTATGTATCATCTATCTATCTATCCATCATCTATCTATCTATCATCTATCTATCCATCATCTATCTATCTATCTATCATCTATCTATCCATCATCTATCTATCTATCTATCATCTATCTATCCATCATCTATCTATCTATCTATCATCTATCTATCCATCATCTATCTATCTATCTATCATCTATCTATCCATCATCTATCTATCTATCTATCATCTATCTATCCATCATCTATCTATCTATCTATCATCTATCTATCCATCATCTATCTATCTATCTATCATCTATCTATCCATCATCTATCTATCTATCTATCATCTATCTATCCATCATCTATCTATCTATCTATCATCTATCTATTATCATCTATCTACTTACCTACATAGGTGTGGAGATATACACACTGTATATTCAGTCAACCTTCACAGTTTGTGGAGAATTAGTTCCAAGACAACTTTCAGATACCAATTCTGCAGATGTCATATTCATTATATAAAATGGTGTGGCCAGGCCACTTAGGAGGCTGAGGCAGGAGGATTGCCATGAGTTCTAGGTCAATCTGGGATTCATTAAACTCTGTCTCAAATATATATATATTAATACATAAACAGAATTGCATCTAACCTAAGCATATCATCCTGTATAATTTTTTTTTGTCTTTTTGAGACAGGGTCTCCTTGTAGCCCCAGCTGTCCTGGATCTCACTATGTAGACCAGGCTGGCCTCAAACTCACAAAGATCTGCCTGCCTCTGCCTCCCAAGTGCTGGGATTAAAGGCATGCACCACTACGCCCGGCCAATCCTGTATAATTTTAAATCATCTTTAGATTATATAAAAAACTAAATGTCATGTAAATGCTATGCAAATATTTATTATCTTGTATTTAGGGGAAATATTATAAGAAAAAATATGTATATGTTTAGCATAGGCAGTTTTTAATATTCTTGATCTATAGGGTTGAATCCATATATGTGGTATCCATGGACATGAAGGGCTATCAATTTATCTATCCATCCATCATACCCTATCTACCTATCTTATCTTTCTATCAATCATATCCTATCTACTTAACCTTGTCTATCAATCTATCTAATCCATCTATCATCTATTGAGCTATCTATCATATCTACCTATCTACCTATCTAATCTATCCTATCTACCATCTATCATCTATATATCCATCAGCTATCTACCCATCATCTATCTGCCACCTATGTATCCTATCTATAATCTATATATCTAGCCTATCCATTTATCTACCATCTATTTGTCTGCATGTCTACCTATTACCTACCAGTATCTACCTACATATGCATCTATCCTGTTGGTTCTACTTCTACTGAGAACTTTGACTGACATCAAGGCTCTTCAAGGTCCACATTCTTGGATCATATTATCCCTAAGAAACAGAGACAACCAGAGTACAAATCTCCTTTGATGTATCCTCTATTTCATTTCTTCCCATCAGAATACACCACCCTTCAACTGACTGTACTACAGCCTAACAACTGACCTGAAAATGAGCTTCATTGTCTGAAGGACTCAGGATCTTTCTCCAACCAAGTAGTGTTTTTCACTCTGGCCTGTAGCAATGATGCATGTTAGGCTGTAAGTTAATGTTAACATGCACACAGATAATTTTTTTTTACTTATAAAAAAAGGGTTTATTTGACCTAAAAGTTCCAGAAGGATTAGAGTCCATCAGGGCGGGGAGGTATGGTAGTAGGAGATGGCCGACACAGAAAGCAGGACACTCACATCTTCAAGCAAGTACAGGAAGCAGGAATAAAACTCAAAATCTGGCAAGGCTTAAGAACTCTTAAAGTCTGCCCCTGAGTGGCAATGATGTGCTTCCTCCAGCATGGCCATGCCTTCTAAGACCTCCCAAAAAAGTGCCACCAACTGGGGACAAAAATGTCTAAATACTTGGAGCCTATGGGGGACAGTCTCATTCAAATCAACACGATATGTGTGCAGCTTCCTGCAAAGGCCAGAGGAGGGCATCATATTGCTTGAAGCTAGAGTTATAGGTGGTTGTGAGCAGCCTGACATGGGTGGGTGCTGACCACCAAATTCAGTTCCTCTGCAAGAGTAGTACATACTATTAACCTCTGAGCCATCTCTCCAGACCCTCTCCACCTTACTTTTTGAGACACCATATGCCACTGGACCTGGGGCTTACAGATTTAGGTAGAATGGCTGACCAATGAGCTCTAGGGATCTGTCTACCTCCACTTCCTCAGAACTGGGATTACAGGCTTGCCCTAATATAACCAGCTTTTTTTTTTTTTCAATTTATTTATTTTCACACCCACTTCCCAGATAGTGCCCTCCCATAGTCTCCCTCACCCCACTAAAGCCCTTATACTCTGATATCCCTGCTACTGTCTGCTGTGTTGTCGGCACCCCCAGCCATTCCCTACTACTTGCCCTTCTGGTGAATCTACTCAGCCTAGCTAGGGGTCTTTTGTTTTAGGAGGGTCAGCTGTTCCTCATCTAGCGGTAATCAGTTGTCAATATTCCTTTGGACAAGATTGGAGTCTGCTGTTCATTTTCCCAGTTCTATGCTGGGTTACTATC
>NW_008340872.1:4520427-4521439 GCF_000622305.1 Nannospalax galili | reverse complement strand
TCTTAGCCAGTCTGACTGGGGTAAGGTGAAATCTTAAAGTGGTTTTAATTTGTAGTTCCCTAATTATTAGGGATGTTGAACATCTTTTAAGATGTTTCGTAGCCATCTTTACTTCTTTTTTTGAGAACTCTCTCTGTTCAGCTCCTTAGCCCATCTTTTAATTGGGTTGCTTCTTGTCTTGGTTCTTTGTTTTTTGAGTTCGTTATATATTCTGGTTATTAAACCTCTGTCAGATGCGTTGCTGGTGAAGTTTTTCACCCATTCTGTGGGTTTTCTGTTTGCTTCTTTGGTTGTCTCCTTTGATGTACAGAAGCTTTTTAGTTTAATGAGGTCCCATTTGTTAATTCTTGCCCTTGTTTCCTGAGCAATTGATGTCCAGTTTAGAAAATCCTTTCCTATGCCTATATCTTGTATGTTTTTCACAATGTTTTCTTCTAATAGTTTCAGAGTTTCAGGCCTCACATTGAGGTCTTTGACCCATTTGGAGTTGACGTTTGTGCAGGGTGAAAGATAGGGGTTTAGTTTCATTCTTCTACAGGTGGAGATCGAGTTTTGCCAGCACCATTTGCTGAACATGCTGTCTTTCCCCCAGTTAATGTTCTTGGCCCCTTTGTCAAATATCAGGTGTCTAAAATTGCATTTGCTCATACTTGGGTCTTCAATTTTGTTCAATTTTGTTCTATTTTTGTGCCAGTACCATGTTGTTTTTATGACTATAGCTCTGTAATACAGCTTGAAATCTGGTATAGTAATCCCCCCGGCATTGCTCTTAGTGCTCAGGGTTGTTTTGGCTATCCAAGTTCTTTCGTGCTTCCATATGAATCTTAGGATAGTTTTTTCCAATTCTGTGAAAAATGTCATGGGGATTTTGATTGGCATTGCATTGAATCTATATATGACTTTTGGTAGGATGGTCATTTTCACAATATTAATTCTTTCAGTCCATGAGCCTGGGAGGTCCTTCCATTTTCTGATGTCTTCCTCATTTTCTTTAAAGACTTTTTAAATTTTG
>NW_008340872.1:4520027-4520351 GCF_000622305.1 Nannospalax galili | reverse complement strand
GTGAAGGGGAGTGTTTCCATGTGCTCTTTCTCTGATTTCTTGTTATTGGTACATAGAAAGGCTACAGGCTTTTGAAGGTTAATTTTGTAACTTGCCACTTTACTGAACATGTTAATAATTTCTAGGAGTTTACCGGTGGAATTTTTGGTGTCCCTTGGATATAATATCATATCATCTGCAAAAAAGGGATAATTTGATCTCTTTTTTCCAATTATTACTCCTTTAATTTCCTGCTCTTGTCTTTTTGCTCTTGCAAGAGTTTCAAGCACTATGTTAAAGAGGAGTGGAGATAGTGGACAGCCTTGTCTGGTTCCTGATTTCATG
>NW_008340872.1:4517869-4518077 GCF_000622305.1 Nannospalax galili | reverse complement strand
TTTCTTTCCCCTTTGACTATAATAGACATTTTGGCTGGGTATAGTAATGTGAGTTGGCATCTATGGTCATTTAATACTGGGAATACTTTGGTCCAGACTCTTCTGACTTTCATAGTTTGCACTGAAAAGTCAGCTGTAATCCTAATGGGTTTTCCTTTATATGTGACTTGTTGTTTCTCTTTTGCAGCTTTCAGTATTGTCTCTTTGT
>NW_008340872.1:4370189-4516907 GCF_000622305.1 Nannospalax galili | reverse complement strand
GTGGCTGGATTGCTTTTGTCTTCAGGAGTTCCCACAGAGGTCCAAGTCAGACGAGGATCAGATGCTCTCAGTCTTTCTCCTAAGGTCTGGATCCCTCCAGAACGATTTTGGAATTTGGGGACTGGCCTGGGAGCCTGGCCCAGGAAAGATGCTGGTCTAGGGCAGCTGGTAGCCGTGCCACCCAGAGATGCAAAGGCAGATGGGGCAGGAAGAGCCCCCAAGGACTCCTGGGGACTGCACTGAGGAGCTGGGTTGGTCCCGGAGAGAGGCCTGTGGGTAGGAGAGAGGCCTGAGGTGGGTCCTGCAGGCCCAGGGAAGCAGAGGGAGGTCTCACACAGATAATTTAACATGTAACAGAACAAAAACTGCCTAAGCTACGCTTTTCAGATGTAAAACATTAGATCATTTTTTATTTTGTTATATTTTGCTTCATTTAAAAAATGCTAGTCAGAATCATTAAATTGTTCATGTGAGCTGAAATTGCCTCTGGTACCATAATACATCCCCAGTCACAGCTGTGGTAGAACAGTCTTTCTGAGTTCAGATTCATTTCACTTATAACTTCACTTTCAAACACACTATACATAGTTTTGAGATTCAAGTCTTGGGGCTTTGGAGTAGACCTCTGGCTCCCACCCAAGTGTAACAGGAAATATGGGAGCACTAATACCAAAGAACTGGTCCCCAACCAATGAAAGAGCAGTTGATAGGTAGTTGTTACTATAACAGAATACCTGAGGCTGTGTGCCTTGTAAGGAAGAGCTGTCTTTTTAGTTTTTAGTGCTGGCAGTCCAGAGCATGGTGGTTACATTATCTAGCTCTAGTGAGGGCCTCATGGCAGTAGCATCCCATGGTGTGAGAAGAGAGTGAGGTAAAGCCAGCTTCACTCTTATAACAACTTTCTCTTGTGAGCTCTAGCCCACTCTGCAAGACCAGCATCAATCACTTCGTGCCCACAGTCATAACCCACTCACCTCCATGAACCCCACCTCTTAAAGTCCTACCACATATCAATGCCATTACATTGGGCCCAAAGCTTCAATGGGCTTTTTGGTAAAGCAAACCATATTTAAGCCATAGCAACGGCTCAGTCTCCCATTCTTCCAGCCAGCCAGCTAGAGGGGCATCTGTGTGCTTCTCAGAGGCCTGGAGAGTCAAGCAACCTTCTTGTGGTAGTGACATTGGTAATGCACCTCTCCCTGGTGAGGGCTGCTGGGATTGCCTCCAAAAGTAATGACCTGTCACAACTTTATGCCTCAGGGTCTACTTTAAAGAAAATCCTGTAGCTGAAGAGATGGCTCAGAGGTTAAGAGCACTGGCTGCTCTTCTGGAGGACCCAGGTTTGGTTCCTAGCACCCACATGGTGGCTAACTACCATCAGTAATTACCATTCCAGGAGATCCAACACCCTCTTCTCTGTGGGAAGAACACAACATGGATGCACTTACCTACATGCATGCAATACACTCACACACATAAATTTTTTTTAATAAATTTTAATTTTTTATTTTTAAAAAATATTTTATTATTTTTATGTGTATGTGTGTATTAGGTAGGTAAGTGCACCTGTGCATATAGGTAAGTGCACCTGTGTTGTGCAATGCCCTCGGAGGACAGAAGAGGCTGTCGGATCCCCTGGAACTGGCATTATGGACAGTTGTTAGCTGCCATATGGGTGCTGGAATCCAAACCTGGATCTTCCGCAAGAACAGTCAGTGTTCTTAACTGCTGAGTCATCTTTCCAGCCCCACATAAAATTTTTAAATAAATTTTTAAAAAGAAAAACCTCAACTAAGACCCATCATTGCCATTAACTTTCTAAACTCCCCTGCAGACGGTAAGCCAGTATTTTCTGGAATCTCCAGGGATGAACAGAGTTTTTATGGCCTCATCTATATCTTCCCATGATAGGCAAGGCATAGGAATTGGAAAAGGAAGCCAGTAGTATATCCAGGACCTTCCATGGGCCAAATGCTGTACTAGGTTTTCATTCAGATTAAGTCGTATCTGGGACTGGGGAATGGCTCAGTGATTAAGAGCACTGGCTGCTGTTGCATAGGACCCACATTCAGTTCCCAGCACCCACATAGCAGTTAACAACCATCCATAACTCTGTTCTAGGGGATCCTATGCTCTCTACTGGCCTCCATGGGCATTACACATGTGTATTGCCCAACATGTGCGTTGCAAAACACTCATATACAAAAAATAAGAACATTTTAAAGAAGTCATTTCTGCTTTAAAAGTTAAAATAGACAAACATTTTTATTACATTGTTGTTGAGATATTTCCATACTATACAATTTGCCCATGTAAATCAATTCAGTGGTTTTTTTCATATCCAGAGTTACACAACCATCATTTCAATCTGTTTTAGAATACTTTCATCATGCTGAAAAGAAAATCTGTTACCATCAACAATAATGCCTCGTTTCTCTCCATAGTACCTGATATTCCCTACAAATAAAGCGGTCACTCAATAAATGTATTTGGAGAACAGAGAAATAGGGATGGCTGAATGCATGCATGGGAAGGTTGAGCAGCCAGCTAGATGGCTAAATGAGTGGACAGACATGTGAAGGGTGGACAGACATGTGGGTATGTGGAAAAATGGATGGGTAGGTTGTGCTCATAAATGAGTGGGTGGGGAGAACAGACAGCCCCTGGAAACCTCTCATCTAGTTTCCATCTGTGGATTTTCCCATTCTGGACATGTCATATAGATAAAATCAAACAATATGTGATCTTCTATCACTTCATGTAATGTATCAAGGGTTGGGTTCCTTCATATTGCAGTGCATCTAATACCCCATTCCTTTTTATTGCTAAATAATATTCCAAACATGGATATACCATGTTTTGTTGTCTGTTTATCCCTTGATGGCTGTTTCAAACAGTGGTATCTTATGTTAAACTGAAATCTTTCTTAGAATTGTATCTCAGCTTTGAACTTCTGGGTTGACATGTGATACCCCCCACTTCCAGTGTAGTTTTTGTAATGTGTGAAGTTCTTGTCCTTGCTAACTGTCTGCACGTGTTGCCATGCTGACACAATCTTGTCCATCTTGTCCACATACTATATTGATCACATTCCTCTGCCAATCTCTAGTTCACCACAATCATCCTCAAAGTCATCAAAGAAAGGGTCGAAGTAAAACCACACAGTGACTACTATCCCTTTACTCATAATTTTGTAAAATAATAATGTTTCTTAAACAGAAACTATACTATTGGACTATATCCCAAAGAAGACATATCCAATTTTCATTATTTTGGTATTAATATGGCTCTGGAAACAAATGACAAATAAGGGGTTATTTATAAAAATGATACTCCCCTGGGTGAGCAGGAAGGCTTGCTGTAGTAACAATGCCATTCACTCGGGGAGCCTTTGTGAAGTGTCTACACAATGTTCTTTTCCCCAGCTGTGCAAGTGTGACCACATAATTACTTTCAGCTCTGGAATAAGTTTCACAGAGATAGACCTGGTATCTCGGTGTCCTAGAGAATGCAGGGGGTGAAGAAGGAAGGATTGATGAAGAGGACCCTGTGACCCTCTTTCACTCCTCAGCCCTGAGCGCTTGAGATAGTCTACCTTTGCTTGTTGAGTTTCTCTCTCCCAGGACAAGGGTTCTTCATCAGCATGCCCTTATTTCTGATACAGGGCTTACCACTGCTCCTAAAGAAAGTAGACATTAAATAAATGTATTTGGAGAACAGATAAATAGGCATTGTTGGATACATGTGTGGCTAGGTGGGTGGCTAACTAGATGGAAGGATGAGTGGACAGAATGGAGGTGGGGGCGTAAAAATGGTGGCTAGATGGATGACTATCTAGATAGGTGGACAAATTGATGGTTAAGTGGAATAGGCAAATAAATGAGTGGGGAGGCTGGATGGTTAGGTTGGTGAGTGAATAGATGGATGGATGGGTGGGTGGGTGGGTGGATGGATGGGTGGATAGGTAGATAGGTGGATGGATGGATAGATGGATGGATAGGTAGATAGGTGGATGGATGGATGGATGGATAGGTAGATGGATGGATGGATGGATGGATGGATGGATGGATATGTGGTAGGGTGGGTAGATAAGTAGGTAGATGGATGGGGGAATAAATAGATGAGTTGGTTAGTGGATGGATGAGTAAATATAGAAGAGGAAAAAGAGGAAAAGAGGAGAGAAGGGAAAGAGAACAATAGAGACAGAGACAGACATACAGACAGACTCATAACCACAAACAGACTCTCTTCCTCCTGGGTTAATCAATAGCCTGAACCTGGAAGTAGCTAATTCAGACCCTAGCATGTGCAGCTTCTTCAAGTTCACACTGCTTCTTCACCTGGTCAGGAGATGTACCCCTTCTACATACCCATGTCCGTATCAAGCCTCCCAGAAGCCTGGGGAGCTTGGGTTGCTTATCTTAATACTTAAGATAATGTATCTTAGTCCATTTCAGTTGCTATACCATACCATAAACTGGGTAGCTTATAAATAGAAATTTGTTTTTCACAATTCTTAAGACCACAAAAGTTGAAGACCAAGGCCTGGAAGATTTGAAGTCTGGTAAGGGACACTTCCTGGTTCATAGGCAGGTTGACTAGTCACTGTCCACATATTGTGGAAGGGTGAAAGCAGTTCCCCCAGGGCCTTTTAAAAAAATAAGGGCACTAAGCCCATTCATGAAAATTTGGCCCTCATGACCCAGTCGTTTTCCAAAGTCTCTGTCCCTTAATACCACCACATTGGGGGTGTGGATTTCAGGATTTGAATTTGGAGTGGAGGACATAAACATACACTCTATAGCCTATTATGTGTGGAGGGCTCTAAGAAATCCCCAGTTGAGTGTGAATTATGTAAGGCAGTGAATGATTATTTCCCTAGTGGACTTGGGTACAGAGAAACAGTGAACATTCTCTGGTCATTAGAGATAGGATTAAACATGCAAAATGGTTATGGTTATAGGAGGCTTAAAAAACAAAATTTTCTTGCCAAAGTAATCAAAACTAATCAAACAGGGTCACCAAGGACAAGAGCTAAGAGGCAGCTTCTCCAAAGTCACATCGTAGATAGTAGCTGGTTAATAATTAGGGCCTGAGTCCTTTGATAGCTTTCTTCTACTCTGATATCTGCACCAGATCATTTCTTAAAGACAAGCCAGCACTGGGCCCTGTTGTTAACCTTTAATGGCAGTTCTCTGACAGCCCCAGCAGAGCTGAGCATGACAAAATTAGTTTTCTCTTTAAAGATTTTTTTAAAAATAAATTATTTTAAATGTTCACATAAGTATATCTTATACATGACGCACATCCCCCACTTCCTCTCCCCTATTTTATGGCCCCTCCCCTACTGGTCCCCTTTGTCCCCCCAGACAATTTTAGTTCTACAGTCATGACATATAGTATATGTATCTATACAAAACCTAGGAACCCCAAATCTCATCCTTCTGAGATTGGAAGAATTCGCTGGTGTGATTGACTCAAATTGCATCCATTTTCCTGCAAAGGGTAAAACTTTTTTTTAAAAAAAACTTTTTTTGTTCTTCTGTATGGCTGAAACTGTTCCATTATGTATATGTGATACATACCACATTTTCTTTGTCCATTCTGCTGTTCTTAGAAACCTAGGGAAGTTTCATAACTTAGCAAAATTGATCTTTCCTGTTTCAGTCGATTCACAAAAGCATAAAACTGTACATATTAATGGAGTGTCATGTAATGTTCAATACATGTATGCAATTTCATAATGTTTAAATCAGCCTACATATATTTATCTCTTCACACATTTATCATTTCTTTGTGATAAAAGTTTTATAAATCCTCCTAGCACTTTAAAATAGCTCAGGAGGCAGAGGAAGGCAGAACTCCATGAGATTGAGGCCAGCCTGGTCTACATAGCAAGTTCCAGGCCAGGTGGGGCTACAGGGAGACCCTGTCTCAAAGAGACATATATAGTACATAATTGTTAAAGTTTAGATATGAACTGCCCCCCAACAAAGTGCTCATGTTCTTTTTTTAATTATTTTATGTGTATGAGTATATTGCCTGTGTGTAAGCAAGTGCACCCATGTTGTGCAGTGCCCACAAAGGTCAGAAGAGGGCATTGGATCTCCTGTAACTAGAGTTACAGACAGTTGTTAGCCGCCATGTGGGTGCTGGGAATCAAACCCAGGTCCTCTGCAAGAGCAGCTAGTGTTCTTAACCTCTGAAACATTTCCCCAGCCCAGGGCTCATGTGTTTGTTTGGTTTTTTTTTTTTAAGATTTATTTTATTATTTATTTATGTGTGTATGCACCTGTCTGTGTGTAGGTATGTGCACATGTGTGTGGGTGCCCACAAAGGCCAGAAGAAGGCATAGGATGGATCTCCTGAAGCTGGAGTTACTGGCAGTTTGAGTCACCCACCCAACATGGATGCTGGGAGACCACCTCTGGTCCTCTGCAAGAACAGCAAGTTCTCTTAACTGCTGAGGCCCTTCTCCAGCCCCAGGTTTCATGTTTTGGCCTCTAGGTTTGGTGCCTAGCTGGTGACACTCTTTGGGAGTCAATTGGCTCATGAGGGGCTAGCCTCACCAGTGGATTCATTCATTGGAGAATTCATAGCTGCACAGACTATTAGGAGACATGACCTAGTTAGAGGCAATAAGTCACTGGGGTATTCCTTTATCCTAGGATGAACTCTAATCTCTCTCTCTTTCCCTCTCTGCCCCCTCTGTTTCTCCTTCTTCCTTTCTGCTCCTTCTTCCCTCCTTCCCTCCTTCCCCTTCCTACCCACCATGAGATGAGTGGAGCTTTGCTCTGTCACATGCTTCCAACCATAATGCTCTGCCTCACCAAGCCCCAGAAACAATGGAGCCAAGTGACCATGGACTGAGCCAAAATAAGACTGGGCCAATATAAGCATTTCCTTCTACAAGTTGACTTGTTCGTGTATTTTGACGCAGCAGAGAGAGGTGACTTACACACAGGTGGCCACCTGTGGCCACCTCGCTGCGCAGAGCTTCTTATCCCCATGACTGCTCTGCTCTGCCTCTTTTCCCGCTTTGGAGCATGTTGGCCTAATGGTGGAAGCGCTTGGCTCTTTCTTACTTTATTTGAAGCATCCAGTGGCTCCTTTAGCTCCCAGTTTGGCCCAGTGGCTAACGAGCTTGAGTGGGGCTGGTGCGATAGGAGCTGTGGAGAGTTACCCCCAGAGAAACAAGTGACATCTCTGATGACGCACAAACTCACCACAGTGCTTGGTGGGCTTAAAAAACTCTTTTGAAACACTCTGATTATTTCCCCTGGTATAGATTGGGCCCAAAATATCCAGCAAACCATTCCCTGTGCACTTTTCAAAGCCGAGATGCTTTGAGGAGAGCGATCTTCCTGGGAAAAGCAGTGGCTATTCTATAACAAGGGCTGGCACCTTCCCACCTTAGTGATTAAACTAGGGTGGGGAATAAGGCTTCGTCAAAATGACTGCCCTCATCAGCCC
Organism: Nannospalax galili; assembly: GCF_000622305.1. NCBI lineage: Eukaryota > Metazoa > Chordata > Mammalia > Rodentia > Spalacidae > Nannospalax > Nannospalax galili. The sequence goes on along the minus strand of NW_008340872.1, from coordinate 4,509,434 downwards.
TGACACAAACGATTTGGCTCAAAGAATTATTAAAACTAGAGTTGTGCCTTGTTTCTGTCCCAGGAGAAAAGCAAGACACAGGATTGGGAGTCAGGAGACCTAGATGGTGGGGGACACAGTGGCAGTTCCAACCACAATGTCAGATGACTCACCTAACTTAATTGGGTTTTAGGTTCTTGATATGGGAAACAATAGTAACCATGACAGCTATGTTACTGTTTCATATTATAAGCAGCAAAGGAATCATTCAAATAAAACACATAGATATTACATGTCTTCCAATTTGGTTGTTGGGAAAGGTTGATAGAAAAAAGGATCAAATGTAAGCTAGGCATGATGGCTTATGTAATCCCAGCACTTGAAAGGCTGAGGCAGGAGGATTGTTGTGAGTTCAAGGCCAACCAGGGAAGCATAGCAACATCCTATCTCCACAAAACAACAAAGTGAGAAATGGAGAAACCAAGATACCCAAACCTTTAGAAGCCAGTGCAACCACTGACTTCACAGATTCAGGTCTGCCTCATAGTCCACATAAGCCACTGCTAACTCCTAAGCTGTTCTTTAAATCTCTGATTATAAAAATTCACCTCAGACTTATCCTGTGCTTTCATATTTTGCACATGAGGAAATAGCAGAACAAAAAAATAATGCCTCAAAATTACACAGCAAATTAGCTGGGAAACACCTGTCTATCCAACATCCTCCCAGGCACTTCCACACCTGACCCAGGGACCTCAGAAAGCCATGTGATCTTTCTCAGGAGACCCTCAGCTGGATCCTGATTCCTTCCTGGGTTCATATCACTTTTGACAGACACTCCAGGGTCCTTCAGAGGGCAAGTCTGTTCAAAATTACACTTTAAAAAAAAAAAAAAGCAAGTTCATGAACCCAAGTATTTATCAAGCATGGCATTAAGATGGCTCAATTTAACATATCAAAGGAAACAGCTCCTCCTTTCACCTTTCAGGACACTGAAAATATATCAGACCCAAGCCACATGGCCTTGCTAGGATGCTGGACACGAAGTAATTTCACCACACCAGTTTCTTTCTCACCGTCTGTGCCCCGAAAGCCCTTTCCAGTTAAAACTGACATGTGGGACTTGAGACTTAACCCCAAAGGTAAGAAAAGAAAGAAGCAAAAGTGGACTAGTGGAAATTACATTTTCATAGTGATGAGCCGACTGGAAATGGCTCAGCACATGTAGAGACAGTCCTAGACCCTTGTGTGCTGGTTAATCACCAGTAGGCATAACCCCATGTGTTAAATCCTGAGTCACTGGCCCCTCTGTAGAGAGTGGACAGTGCCCTGTAGAACTGGAAGGAACTGGAGAGCTCCCCTGAGCAAACCTTCACAGCCGAACTCAGCTACAACTAAACCTTACAGTCTGGAAGACAGACAGTGGTACTATGGTTTGACTGTGTCCCCTATAAGTCCATGGGCTAGAAACTTAATCCCCAACTTCATATGTAGATGGTATTTGGAGATGGGGCTTTTGGAAAGTAATTAGGGTTAGATAAGGTCATGAAGGTAGGGTCACCATGATACCATTAGCTTATAGAAAGAAGAGACCTGAGCTGCCATGCTTGCCCTGTGAGGCCCTTTGCCATGTTATAATGTAACATGAAGCTCTTCCTAACATCATCTTGGACTTCCCAGATTCTAGAACTGTGAGCTAAATAAACCTCTACTATTTATAAGTTACCCAGTCTGTAGTGTTCAGTTATAAGAGCAGAAAACAGATCAAGACAATCAGAGTCCCAAAGGAATTGATTCCAAGAGTTTCCAGAAAGACACTCAGGTGTCCCAAGGTGTCAGAGAACCCTCAGTGATGTTGAAGAAAGGGAAAGAGATAGGACGGGACCTTTCTGTGGAGAGAAAAGAAGACAGGGAGGAACAGAGGGAGAAGGTGGGGTGAAAATGCAGTGCGAAGAGAAAGAAAAGAAGTCACGTGAAGAAGTATAAGTAAGAGAATTCCTTTTGGGGCTGGAGAGATGGCACAGTGGTTAAGAGCACTGACTGCTCTTGCAGAGGACCCGGGTTCAATTCCCAGCACCCACATGGTGGCTACAAACCGTCCTTAACTCCAGTACCAGGGGAATCCGAAGCCCTCTTCTCACCTCCATGGCATTGCATGACACGGGTTCACTCACTTACATGCAGGCAATATACTCATACACATAAAATAAAAATAATTTTAAAAAATTACAAAAAAAAGAAAATTCCTTTCACGAGCCATGAAACCAAAACTACACCAACTTGCTTCCAATTCTCAGGTTCTAAAATTAACAGCACAGTTGCAAAATCTGTAGCCTAGATTCTATGTGCAATTTTAAAGGAATCTGTATTGTTTTTTATGTTGAAGGGGATCCACGTACCTGCTAACTGCCTGTCTCTTTCTGTACCCCAGAGTCCACATTCCTATTGGCCTCTCTTCCCTGTGTAGTGGTCATGGTATACAAATAAGGATACCTTTCCTTTTAAAAAAATTAATAGTTTTGGCTTCACTGGCTTGTTTTGGCTTTTCTAAAGCCCCCAAGAGACTCCAGTGCAGTTCTGCAAATACTCTCAGTTCTTTTATGATCTGGAGAGTTCCTGTGAAGCTAGGGAGACCCAGAGGTTAGCCCTGGGAAGGTGAAAGAGAGGGGTCACTGAGCAGAGAAGTAAAAGGGTGCGCTCCTAGCCATCCTTTAAGCAGGAAAAATTAAAGCAGATCCATTTCAGACAACAGTCTACATTCTAGCCACCTTCTCTACTGAAGAGTCCACCCCCTAGGATTACCTTGTATTTCAAGTGTTCACTTACTTTTAATGTACTTCATGCCTTTGCCTGAAAATGTTGCTCCAAGGGTACAGATGGGATTAACTTGTTACATGAGGTTCAAAGGCAATTATCCACTCCCAAAGGGGCTGACATATGATCTTGGGAACTGGGAAAGCGTCCTCATTCAACCCACCATTTCACAGATCAGGAAAGAGTTACAGATCAGAAGGAAAGAGAGAGGGATTCTGAATCCATTCACACTCAAAGAGCTAGTGTGGGTCAGAGCAAAGATTTGGACACTCAGGATCGCCTGACTTCAGTCCTAAGTTCATGCATCTCAAAACACTGCCCTCTTTCAGGGCACAGTGTTTTATAGCAACCTCTCAGGGGGATATCTTAAGTCAAGAAGATGGAACCTTGGTGCTTGAAAACAATGGCACAATCTGGTCATCAGAGTGAAGAAACCTGAGTGTGAGGAGGCTAGAACAGGGCTTAAGTACCAAAAACAGAAGTAGAAAGGTGGGGCGTCTCCAGACTTGGATGTACAAGAACCAAGAACAGCAGGAATGTGGGTGAGACTGGGACAGGATCAGCACAAAGAAGACCATCATCTCCCCAAATCTGTGCAGCTGAAGGACAAATCCCCTCTCTAACTTGGACCTCCTAGATCCATGCAGCCAAGAAACTACAGCCCTTTCTCCTGGGAGAGCTGCAATAGAGCTGACTCTCAAAATGTTAAATCCAAGTGCCTCTGACTTCAGGGGTACCCTACTGTAGGGTGAACCATTGTACCAAGAACAGGATGACTACGCAAAAGTTAGTGTGCTCTTTATCCTTCTTGAACTCCAAGATTGAGATCCAGACTTACACCCTGAGCCAGTCCTGGAATTAGAATGTCATTTCTCACCAGAACTGAACTGTCTAGTGGGAAAGGCCTATGAATTATGACATGTAGATATTGCTAGTGAAGTGACAAGATTCCAGGTCAGTCCCTGTACTAGTTACTTTTCCATTGCTGTGATAGAAACACCATGACCAAGGGAACTTACAAAAGGAAGACTTTATTTAGCTTATGGTTCTAAAGGGGCAAAAGTCCATCATGGTGGGGAGGCATGGTGGCAGAGGTGGCTGGAGTAGGAGCAGAAGCTAGGTGCTCACATCTTCAAGCAGGCACAGGAGGCAGACTGGAAATCCTGCAAGGCTTAAGAACTCTCTAAGCCCACCCCCCAGTGACGTGCTTCCTCCAGCATCCACACTTTCTAAGACCTCCCAAAACAGCACCACCAACTGGGACAAAATGTCCAAATACTTGGAGCCTATGGGGGAACATTCTCAATCAAACCACCACAGTCCCCCTGGATTCAGATCTTCTAGTCAACAGTAACTACCCTGTGCCCAGTGGAGATTCTATTCTCAATACAGTTTTGTGTTTTGCTTAATTTTTTTACTAAGATGAAATTCAACTGACATAAAATGAATAATTCATCTGTGTTTAGCACATTCACAGTGTTGTACAATCAACACCTCCATCTACTTCCAAAGACTTTCCTTATCCACATACTTCACTTTTGATGAAAACAGACAGCCAGGGGTCACCAGATGTCTAGTAAAAGCTTCTGGCATGAATGACAAACAGAAGCAAACAAATGAAAGAATTAGACAAGTGGATTCTAAAGACAACAGAGAATGACAGGAGAGAGAAAAAGCAAAGCATGTTTTATGTTTTAGTAGCACATATTAGGCATAATAACGGGTTTTGTTGTGGTATTTTCATACATGTATACAATGTATTTTGATGATATCTTGTTCTCTTGTCTTCCTGCTGATCCTCTTCCCAACTAATCATCCTTCTTTCATTTTTTTAGTTATTAAATTTTTATTTCATGTGTGTATGCTCATATATCCATGTATCTGTGTGCGTGTGTGTGTGCACACGTGTGCATGCGTGCATGTATGTGTGTGTGTGTGTGTTGGGAGGGCACAAGGTAGGGTAGGCATGGAGGTCACAGGACAGTTTTCAAGAATCAGCTTTCCTTCCATACTATAGGTTCCAAAAATTGAGATCAAGTCATCAGATTTGGTGGCAGGCACCTTTACATGCTTAGCCACCTAACCAGCATCCTGTGCCCTTTTTTTGTGCATGTATATGACTCATGAGTTTTATTGGGCTTGCTTAAAAGACACAGGTAAGGGATTACTTACAAGAACATGGGGCCTTACCAGTGGCTACATCACTGTAGAATATATCTCCTATAGCAACAATAGTCTATAGCTATTTTCTATGCCTATAGCTCTTCAGGGAGGGCTGGAGCTCTATGAGCTGCTCCCTTGATAACCACTGTTACCTGACTATAAGTCATCAAGGAGGGGTTAGGCCTCATGAACTCCTCTCTCCTCCATGATGGGTTGTTAATTGGCTCAATCTTGTGCAGGCCTTGGCCAAGAAGCTACTACTGTCATGAATTCAAGAGGGCAACAACCATGCCATGTCTAGAACACAATGTTTCAAATCAATCCACCCCTTCTTCTAATCACACATTCCTTCCGTCTCTTCTTCTGAGATGCTCCCTGAGCCCTGGAGGGGTGACATAGCTCTCCCATTTATGGTTGAACATTCAACAGCAACTTACTCTCAGCACTTCGACCAATTAGAAGTCTCTGGAATTACTGTTGCCATTTATGGAAAGAAGCTTCTCTGACCATAACTGACAGCAGTACTAACATATGGACAGAAACATAATTATTTAAAGGGAATTTGATGGGCATATCATGTCCATTTAGCAAAACAATAGCTATAGCTTCTCCATTAGAACCTATGACCTCTCTAGTAATGAGCTTTTGACCAAGCTTACAACACCACACATGAATTCCCTTCTCTAGAGCAGGCTTCAAATCGGATCAGAAAGTGGTTGGTTACCCCTGAAACAGTTATGCCACTACTGTACCAGGGTGTACATTTTGCCTGTTTGGTCAGTAGTACAGAGTCCACAGCTGAGTAAGACTGTTAATGACTTTTCTGCCCTGACAGCCTGCATAGCACCTTCTGGCACTATAAGATCTATGGAGACCCAGCTTTCAGCTCAGTTCCAGCTTATTTCTCTGTGTCCTATGGCAAGATTGTGTGATATCTGTTGCAATAGATCTTACCATATAGTTCTGGTGAGCAACCCACAGCACTGGCAACTGTTTATATTGATTTGGGGACCTCAGGGACCTCCCTGATCATCACCTTGTAAGGAGATAGCTCACCCCTGACACTGGGATTTTTAAAAATAAACTATGGCTTCTGGGAGCAGTTTTATCCACCCACACAGGGTAGCTGAATTCAAAACTGTTTATTTCATTTTTTGATTAGCTTGCCAATATCAGATTTTCTTATGCCTTCTCATACATCTTTAGTTTTAGTTGGCCTTCCTCTCTGCCCCTTCTCTCTGGCCTCCCTGGCCTCCTCCCTGTTTAAACCTTTTCACTCTCAGCATTCCCCACTTCCAATTTCATATCCCATGTGCTCTATTGGTCCCTAAACAAAATTTTTATATGTATGGAAGTGACATAATGAAACTCATTTTTTATATTCTAACCTAAAAATTAATTTTAAAATAAAATTTGAAAATTCTTAGAAAAATGAGATGTTCTTGCACATTTGAAACAAAAAGCTTATGGTTAAAAGGAGAATATGGTTGGTCATGGTGGTGCATACCTTTACTCCCAGTGCTTGGGAGGCAGAAGCAGGTGGATCTCTGTGAGTTCAAGGCTAGCCTGGCCTACATAGTGAGTTCCAGGCCAACCGGGGCTACAGGGAGACCCTTTCTCAAAAATACAAGAAAAAGGAGAATAGGATATTTGGTACAAATACAAAATGGGAAAGAGCCCTTAAAAATGCAAAGTATAACATTAAAAAAAATCAAAACATTATAGAAAAAATGGAAGCAGATATTGAAAAGATTACCCAAAGATTAAACACATAATATAAACCAAGAAAGAGAAAGCAATTAGAATCTGTGTCAGTCTAAAAGCATCAACATTGAATAATAGGAGTTGTTAAAAGAGATAACAGAGGCGATAGAGGAAAAATACAGGGAAATCCATCTCCAGATTGGAAAGGCTACCTGAATTTTCTGTACAAATAATGAAAAATAGATTCACAACAAGAAAGATCACTGTTAAGATTTTAGAAAAGCTGGCACATCATGTTTGGGGTATAGAGGATGACCAGAGGGCTGGAGAGGCCACACAGAGAGGATTTGGAATCAGGAAGCATCAACTTTTTTTCATTGTTTAAAACTTTATTCATTTTTATGTATACGAGTGTTTTGCCTGCCTGTATGTAAGTACACCGGGTGCATGCAATGCCCAAAGAGGCCAGAAGAGGGTGTCAAATCCTCTGGAACTTGAGTTACAGATAGTTGTTAGCTGTCATGTGGGTGCTGGGAACTAAACCTAGATCCTCTGCAAGAGGAGCCAGTGCTCTTAACTGCTGAGCCATTTCTCCAGCCCTGCATCAAACTTCTTAACAGCAATAACGCAATCTCAAAAACAGTGGAACAATGCTTTTGAAACTATGAGGAAAATGACCTGTAAATAAAAATTTTACCTCCAGCCAACCTACCTATCAAGAGTGGAGACATTTATGGCCTTCATTTATTAATAGTCTCCACCAAAACAAGAGAATACATTTTTAAAAGAAATAGTCTAAAATGAGAAAAGCTCAGTGAGCCCTAGAGGAAGGACAGGAACATGACAGGATTGTAGGCTGGAGACAAGACTTGTCTGAAGACAAGTCAAATAATGATCCAGGAATGGATATCTAAGGTAAAAAGGATCCCATTTTAGGAATTTACATTTTGGCAGAAGCAATAAATCAATGGTTAAGCACACAGAAAATTAAGCAATTAGCAAAAAAGGGGAGGAGGAATTATTAATTTTAGGAAAATAAAAACTAAGAAGAAAAAAGTAATTATGGTCATCTGTGTGGCTCAGACGCAATTGACATTTACACAATGAAAATAATACAACCTTTGAATATTGATCTAGCAGAGAGAGAGAGAGAGAGAGAGAGAGAGAGAGAGACTGTCACAGGATTAAGAAGGCAGAAGGAACAAGGAAGGGTCCTGGGGAGGGAGTGTAATATAAAAACATTTACAGAGAAGAAACTGGGAGAGTCATGCTACTTAAAAATACAGATACAAATGCTGTAAGACACATCTAAAAGGAGTTGGAGGTTGTCTTAGTCCTGTTTTCTGCTGCTTTAACTGAGTACCATCGACTGAGTAATGTATACGGAAATTCCCTTCTCACACTTCTGAGTGCCGGAAGCTCCAATGCCAAGGTGCCACTCGGTCTCTGGTGAGAATCTTCTTTAGGCTTCATATTATGGTAGAGGGTCTTGCATGGTGCCGGGGCAGGAGTGCGGGAGGACGGAATAAGAGGAAGCTAGCAAAGCTGAAGTGGCTTTTATGAACCCCAGAGACATGATCACTCACTCCGGTAACACCACCCTCAACCCACCATGAGGAAGGAGCCTTGTGACAGACTCCCCTCTTCAAAGTTCCACCTCTTAATACTGTTACAATGGCAATTAGATTTCAAACATGAGTTTTGGAGTAGCCATTTAAAGCTCAGAAGAGGTCTCTGCCTTAGTGGAGCTAAAAATAAATAGAAGATCAGAGGACTGCTGCTTTGATATAAGCTTTTTAATACAGTTTGGCTTTCTAAACTAGGTATACATACTTCTTTAATAGAAACATAGATCAAATTTTTTAAAACTCCATTAGTGTAATGACTTGGTCCTCCAACTAAGCTAGAACACACTAAGCTCTACCCAGTGGCTTGTGACAGTCTTCCTTTCTATGAGTGGTTCACAGAAAAGAAATGCTGCTTGCTGGAGGGCCCCATTCCTGAAAGATGTGACCTCTTTTTCAACCCGGAGGAAATGGAGCCACTAAATACAAGTCAAATCCAGTTAGAGTCAAAATGCAAGTGATGTGTAACCAAAATATTTGTAAGCCCCAGGTAACAGCCTAGTTATCCAAACATAATTTGTAGTAGCAGTATCCAAGAGCACTGCAAAACTTATAATCATTGATCTCACCCTGGGCTCATCCTGCTGACCTCACCAAAGGGCAACTCAGCAGCCTCTATTATATTTTCTTGTTGAGATTTTTAAAGCATTTGTTTAATGGTCTGTCTTCTTGAAAGCAAGGACTGTAGCTTACTGAATTTTTAAAAATTTATTATTTTTATTTTATGTGTATGAGTGTGTTGCCTGCATGTATGTGAGTGCACCCACGTCGTGCAATGCCGTGGAGGTCAGAAGAGGGCTTCGGATTCCCCTGGAACTGGAATTAATGATGTTTCGTAGCCGCCATGTGGGTTCTGGGAATCGAACCCGGGTCCTCTGCAAGAGCAGTCAGTGCTCTTAACCGCTGAGCCACCTCTCCAGCCCCCTGAATTCTTTTTTATTCCCTTGAATCTAACAGCAATGGATATATGGAAAGCGTGATGGAGATGTTTGAATAAAGACACAAGAAAGGATTTAATGAATGTTTAATAGTAATAAAAATGCACAAACTGGGACAAGTGACACACACTGACGGCTTAGAGTGATGAGGACCAAAGAGAGCTGTTTTCACACTGAGTGGTGACAGGGATGATCCACCTGTTTCCAATGTCTGCAGCGTGCCAGGCTCAGTTCTAAGAGACACATTGTGTATATTAGCTCAGGTCCTCACAATAACTCTGAGACAGGTTATCTTTTACTTATTTGTTTGTTTATGAAACAAGGCTTCACTGTGTAGCCCCAGCTGGCCTGGAATCCACTTTGTAGACCCAGCTGGCCTCAGACTCAGAGATCTACCTGCCTCTGCCTTGGGAGTACTAGATTAAAGGTTATCACCTCCCCATTTTATAAGAAAGTAATTCATAGACCCCCATGCAAGCACAGTGGATTAAGGTCATTTTCACGTCAAAACAAATATGGCCCTTTCTTTTCGCCCACTGACTTCCTTGCCCTCCTGCCTGTTAGCATGGCATGACACAGCAAGAAAGCCCTTTGCCAGATATAGGCCCCTTTATCTTGAGCTTTCCACTCTCCTCATCTTTGAAAAGGGTGTGAGAGCTGGGCACAATGGGACAGGCTACCCAGCACTGGGAAGGCTGAGGTAGGACAGTCATGCATTTGAAGCCACTTAAGCTGCATGGCGAGATCATGTCAGGTAATAAATAAACAGATAAATCTCATTCTAAATGACTGAGTCTCAGATAGTCTAGTATATCAACATAAGATAGACTAAGACACTTTGGCTTAACTCTCTCAATACCAAGATGTGCATCTTTCTTCCATGCTCTGGTACCCAACCCTCCCTCTGGATGATCTGAGACCCACATGTTATACTGAATTCTTTTTCCAAAAGGGGGTCTCTCTGAGGGTGATGAACACAGAAGGGCCCAACTGGCCAAGGTATAGAAAACAAGAGTGTGTGCCCCTGGATAGGACTCCTATATTAAACCCCACCCACCCAGGCCTCAGGAACCATTGCAGAAGAGGGGGCAGAAAGATTTTAAGAGCCAGGGGTGGTACATGACCATAAGGAAACAGTGTCTCCCAGGCTTCTGGGAAGTTGATCATATGAACCTATAGCAATGGTGACAGCATGCACAAGACCCATGCAAACTCAAACCAGACAAAAATCCAGCATAGAACTGAGGAAATGGGCAGGAGGCCCCAATCTTAGGCTAAGAACTACTGGCAGCTGATCACTGCTGAGTGAAGGAGAATTGAAGGAGTGATGCTAGATAGGCTGTACAGGCTCCAGTGGGTACACAAACCTGACGCAATAGGCCCTAACATATATAATAGAATATGTGGAATCCTGTGGGCAGGCTGTGGGGGAGGGTGGGGGTCTAAATATGATCAAGATGTATTGTATGAAATGCACAAAAATTAAAATATGTGTTTAAAAAAAGAGGATCCCTCCGAGGATATCTATGCAACTTGCACGTTCTGGTACCAGTGGGGTTGGTAGCACGGATTCTGTGAGCACTGAGGGGTTTGTGTGGGGGGTGGGGCTGGTACCAACAGGGATGAGTTGGTACCAGCTCTGCTGAGGCTCCTTAGGTCACTCCAGTATAGTCTCTCATCTTGCAGTGGGTCACAGTAGCCGCCTTCTGCAGCCACAAGACAATGTTCCAGCTTGGGAAGTCTGATGACACGACATCAATATTGCTCCATCTGGTTATTTAAAGAAAGTCACAAGTCCAACCCAGTTTCAAAGCTACAGAAATAGACTTCTTGAGCGTCGAAGACTTTATGGTCATACTGACTCTCCCACACCTGTACTTGGAGTTAATTTTTGCTACTGCCTGTTATTTATGCTGGACTCCTTAAAAGGGATGTAAGTCATCCACATAGGAAAACCTGGCAAGAATGACAAAGATCAGCGCAGACGCGCATGGCTTAGGGACAGTGCAGAAATCGTAGGATAGGCCCACTAAGTGTAAGACCAGAAAGGTGTGAGGACCTCTTGAAGATTTATCTGAGTGATATTGTGAGTGAGAATAACAGAGGGGAGTAGTGGGGGATGGGGAGGCTGGCAGGTGCTAGGTGCTTGACATACCATTTAGTTTCTACTAGAACCCAGCAGTATCCTCACACTGGGCTGACTCTGCTAGGTCGTGTGCCGAACACTTTGCACACAGTAAGTTGGTTAATACTAGCAGCTTGCTGAAAGGTACTATTGATTATCCCATTTCACAGATAAAAGGAAATTAAGGTCAAGAGAAGTTCTGCAAGTAGCCCGAGGTTGCACAGCTAGTTGCCCATGGAGACAGGCTTTTGACAGTTATATTCATAAGAAAGCTGGGGCTCAGAGAGAGCAAAGAGGCTTGCCAACAGATACAAAACTGAACTAGAATTCCTGCCTAAACTGAATGTCCTGTCTGAGTCCTTTCCTTGAATTCACTGTGTTGCCTCAGTGAAGAATTTACTTCAAGAGGATTATTCCAGAATCATCCAGAAAGAAAGGACTATCTGCCATGGAAGAGGCAGACTGGGGCACTCAGACCTTCTTAGTGAAGCTAAATTAACATGAAATGAAGAGCAGGCGTTTGTTTAAAAGCAGCTAAGAATAGACTGTGTGCACCGCACTTCACCAGCACAAGCGAAGTGGGAGAGACAGCACGCACCTGGGACTTACAGTTGTTTTATTTTCTGTTTGGATGGTTAATTTCTTGTCTGTAAAGAGAATGAACTACTTCCTGTCTTAAGCAAACATGGACATCTTTATGGGAAGTCTTGTGTAAACACAGACAGGGATTCACTGCAACACCCTTTGCAATCTGATTCTCCTGTCACCCCATATTCCCAACTGGGCAGTCTAGTCTGCAAATAGCCTGGAATCCCCAGCTGGCCTGGAACAGAGGGAGAGCAGGTCTAGTAACCCTCCTGTGGCAACTCTAGCTCACAGCAATAAGGGAACTTCTCAAGCCTGTCTGTACCTATCCTGAGGATGTGTCCTGTGTTATAGAAATGAGGGTGGGAGAGAGGGGAGTCCTTGGAGAGCTACTGTTTTGGAAGGAGTCATTTGGAAGGCTGAATTCTAGCAAGTGCCTGAGCGGAAACAGAAAAGAAATTGACGAGGGACCGTCTGGCCTCTGCTTCCAGGCACACACATCTGAGCTTTATCAGTGTGTCTGTCATGTTCTAGAAAATTCCACAAGAGCCTGAGAAGTGTGAACATTGTGGGAAAGAGCTGAAAAGCACAAACTGACTTGGTTAATAAGGGGCTCTGCCAGGGACTCTAGGGTGTGGAAGGGGTACAGGACTGACCTCGCTGGAGGAAAGCTCTGCTTCCCCTCCTACACTGAGCCTCTGACACTTGTCAAAGAGAGAAGTCCTCAGCTCCTGCCTCTTTTAAAGATATATGCCTTTGTTTGTTGCTTTTGGAATGAGCTTCAGATTATAAGAGAGACAAAGACTGAAAGAAATGGATGCTAGAGAGACAGGGCCCAGGTTGGCTTCAGAACACCTGTGAGCAGGTGCTGATGGTCCTGCAGGCCCGTGTTTCCCACAGCATCCTATGCCCTTGTGGAGCAGGGGTAACGGAGCATGCCTCCCATGCTGAGCTCCCACCACCCCACCAGCCTCTTTTACTTTTCTCCCTGGAATCTGCACCTTTTCAGTTGCCAGTTCCTGCCTCCACACATCCATCCACTGTTATGGCCTAAACACAGAAGTCTAACAGTCACAGGAAACCAGGAAGGCTCTCCTGGTCTTTGTCCCCTCTCCCCATCCTCCATCTTTCCCACCACTTCTATTGTTCCTCCTCTTCAGCTTCTGATCCCCCATGCACAATGAACCTGGGGGTTGGGGGCAGGGGGCTGTAACACTCCCAGGGTCACCCCTAGGTGAATGAATAAATGAGACCAAACTTGGTGGGTCCCTGGAGGAATAACATACCAGCAGTGAATGCCCATCAGTCGACCTTACCCAGATTTGCTCCAAACTTCCCCTCACCCTGGAAAAGTCTTGAGTGTCCCTAAGTATAAACCTAAAGGAAACAGAGGGTCTTGGCAGTTGTAATAACCAAAATGCTACAGCTGTCTTAAACTCGGCTCAATCAAACTTGAACTGTTTGCTGCAGGACCGTGATGTTCTAAGAGCAGAGAGTAGCTCAGTTCTTTAGAAGCAAACAGGCAGGATGCAGGCCAGCTCACTCTGGATTCCACACAGCCCAGTGTTTCCCTAACAAGGCCAGAGTTCCTGGCACATCAGAGCCTTGTCGACTGAAGGAACGACCTCATCCTCTCAGGAGGCTGCCAGCATCCCACAGCCCACAGGAAAGGGATCTGGAAGTTTCCCATAGAGAGGAAGTCGTCCAGTGGTCATCTTGGTTTGTTTTCCCTGAGTCTCACAGTGGGGACTGACTGTGTTCACTGTTCATATTTTACTGAGCAGAGGAAAGAATTAAAAAATCACATCCCTCCCAGAAAAATCAAACACTGCTTTCCATGTTAGAGGAACAGCAGGATCTGAAAATCTCCACGGAGCAGAGGTAGTGATTCATACTCGGTATTCAGAGGCAGGACCGACATATGCTGGGCACATGTGCCGGGTGTCAGCTGTGTGGCCAAGCTGGATCCCGAGAGTGGCCCACTCAGAAGAGAGTTCCTTATTTTACCCTTTGCCCAAAACAGAAACTCACACCAATTCCACCCCTCTAAATAGCACAGCCACAGGCCTTGGCATTTCAGAAGGTTGCTTGGAGGCACAAGATGCTCAGCTGAAATCAGAGCACTGAAGGGGAATTGGGATTTATAGAAACTGAATGAGAGTCATTACCTAAGAAGAAAAGATTCCAGCTTCTAAAGATACAAATGCATCTTTTTCTGGCCAGGCCTCCCTGTTTATATACTTATGTTATTGTTGTTGTTGAGAAAGCTAAGCCTTTTAAAGAAGTTTTAAATGGTCCTTGCCACAAAGGACTGACTTCTAGGCATCATTTAAGACAGCTGGTAACTCCTGGTACAGAGGAACAACTGAAGGAGCCCCCCACCTGAGAGGGCAGACACAGTGGGGTTGGGGCTGGGTCTCTGTAGTTATTTTTGAAAGGCAACTAAAAAGTTTGCAGCCGTAGGAAGAAGCCTTGAGAGATAAGACAGCCTGTGCAAGGAACTTACTTGGTACATACAGTAATACTTAAAAATAACATTCTTGTCCCAAGATACAAGAAAAGATAGCAAGAAAGACATTCTAGTCTCTTCCTTGGGAAAAGATAATGTGATGTTCTCTGCTTCTTAATGTTTAATTGGGGAAAATGAGGCTGAGATGAAGCTTTTGGGTTTGCAGTGTGCAACTAACAGGAATCCTTGGTCTGACTCCTTCCCCTGACTCATCAGGCATGAGTTTCAACAGTTGACAGGAAGTGACTGTTGTCCATTCTGATGGTTAATCAACTTGTCTGGATTTGGAATCACTTGGGAGATACTTCTCTAAGTATGTCTATGAGGATGTTTCCAGAAAAGATTAACTATGGAGGGAAGACCCATCCTGAATGTGGGCAGAACCATCCCCTGGGCTGAGGCCACAGACCAAATCCAAAAGGAAATAGGGGGGAGCCAGATGAGCATTTACCTCTTTCTCTGCCTCATGACTGTGGGTGCCATGTGACCAGCTGCTTCATGCTCCTGCTGCCATGCCTTCCTTGCAATGATGGGTTTTATCCCTTCAAACCACAAGCCAGCTAAACCTTTCCTTCCTTAAATCAATTTTGTTAGGTACTTTGTCACCCCAGCAAGAAAAGTGCCACCCCCATGCCCTGTGCCAATGGAAATGATCTTAGAGTAGGGACAGAAAAAGCAGGAGTTACCAAGGGGACAGGGATGCCCTCCCCATGGTCACTCACAACCCAAATTGAATCTGTCCTGCTTTGCAAAAAGCCTCACCCAAACAGACCTTCTCTCCATTGGACCAAGTCTGGGCCTAAGGATTCTGACATGAAGATTATTCTAGATTGTCTAGGGGAGCCCTATGTACTATCACTGAGTCCATCTAAGACACTTATACAGGAAGGGAGATTTGGTACAGGAGACAAGGAGGTTTCAGGAAGGATGCAGCCACAAAAGCCAAGAATGCCAGCAGCCACCAGCACCTGAGGGCCTAGAGGACTCTGACTGAACAAGCTTCTGTTATTGAAGACTCTGGTAATATGTTACAGCACTTCTGGGCAACTAGTACAGTCCTCATCCGGAAGTCTGTTCAGTTTGCCTAAAGGTTAAATTATAACCCTTCAAAACTATCTTTGGGGGACATACTCAAACCACATCCAAGCCTTCACAAAATGTCCTAGTTTTTGCCAAGAAATCAAACTCTAAGACTTAGAAACATGAAAGGCCTTTGAAGCATCTGAGAGAAGATTCTTCGAGAAAGAAAGGCTTAAAAGTAAAGGACAGAGGCCAATCAAGCACATGTGTGTCCAGAATAGCCAAAGGTGTACAGAAGACGCCTGCTCTCCCTCCCCTCTCTTCCTCTTGTCTTCCTGGGTCTGCATCCTTCAGAGACAGGGCCAACAAACATTACCTGTAAAGGGCTATAGAAATACTCTGGCTTTCTGGGCTACAGGGTCTCCACTGTTACTTCCTCATGATGCCTTTCGAACATGAGCTCAGCCTTAGACAATGCATGAACACATGTGGCCATATTCCAGGAAAACTTAGTTTACAAAAGCAGGCAGTCAGCCAAATTCATCCCTCGGGAGTCAGCCAACCCTTACTTTAGAATAATGCTCCTGGCCTCCCCCACCCCTTTATTCGTCTCTGGGGACCCATTAGGACTGATGGGTTCACTCTGCTAGAGAACTCAGGCCATCCCCTCTCTGGGCTCTGCCTGAGTGCAGGGAGCTACACCACACTGAAATCATAGGGAACAGGACTTCCAGGGAGGCCTAAAGCTGTTTAGTGCTGTCAGTCACAGGTCTGGGATCTAGCCTCCTTCTGGGCTGAGGTATCAGGAGGGCCACTTGGCTAAGAAAATGAACTAACCAGCGAGTACAAGTTTCATCAGATACAATGGTGGCAGGCAGTTCCATCTGCATGATGCTTCAGTTCAAGCTCAGTTACTCCAAACTCAGGGCAGTTATCTAGTATTTCAACCTCGTCCATAGCTGCCCACAATGGTGCGATGCTCAGGTAGCTGTATTTGGATTAGACCTTTCTGTTGATGGTGTACCACTCTTTTAGGCAACCTCAGAAACAGCATGACCACTGTAGATGGCTGGTTGCTACCATCTCTTCATCTCCGCTTAATGAAAACACATGATGCCCCATCATCAGTGAATTCTGAAGGAGTCAGGGCTGGTATAACTGTGGTTAGGAAGTAGAATTGGGATGAAAGTCAATTAGAGACATGATCTTGAAGTCTTTGGAGATTCTACAAGGAGGAGATCAGGGTTCAGCTCACTCTCACTTCTGTCTCATTCTCAGGAGTATACTCTTACTCCCTATACACCAGCATTAGATTCTTACCCATTGCCCCAGCACTGCATAGTCTTATTAATAATTATTAGATGATACAGACATTCAAAGAAGACAGAAATAAAACCCACCTTTAATCTCTACACAGAGAAAGTTATTGCTTGGCATGTGTGATGGTGGACCTTGTTGACTTCATGAGAGTTAGACTCACTTAGGAGACAAACCTCTGAGTGCATCTGTGAGGGCATTTCCAGAGGAGCTTAACTGAAAAGGGAAGATCCACACTGAACATGGGTTGTGCATCTTATGGATGAGGGTCCAGGGCAGAATAAAAGGGAGACAGTGGTGAGCCAACATTCATCTCTCTGCCTCCTTACTATGGATGCAATGTGACCAGCTGCTTTTGGCTCCTGCCCCCACACCTTCCCCAGCTGTGAGCTGAAACAAACCCTTCCTTCTGTAAGTTGCTTTCATCAGGTATTTTGTCATAGCAACAAGGAAGTGGCTAACACAAATATCAGCTCATAATGGCCTTGCTGTTTGGAGACCTGCCTTTGACGTTTACAATATAATAAATATCCTTCCAAGATCCAGAGTAGAACACGGATCCTGGTTTTTATTTACTTATTTTTTTAGTGCTGAATAGGGCATCCACATTTTTTTTTTTAGTGCTGAATAGGGCATCCACATATTTTTTTATTTTTTAGTGCTGAATAGGGCATCCACATATTTTTTATTTTTTATTTTTCTTTTTAGTGCCAAATAGGACATCCACATATTTTTGTGTGTGCGAAATCCTGGTTTTTATTAATGACACACTTCATTTACTTAGTCCTCAGTTATTGGTCATTAAACTTGTTCCCAGTTTTTTTTTTCCACTAGAAACAATAATATAGTGATCATCATCCCTAGTTGATTATTTACTTAAGCTAAATTCCAAGAAAACAGAACTTTAGAAGACTTCTTTCAGATGACCCCACCCACATTCTTCGTCCTTCTATGGGGACCTTGACCGTGCAAATTGATCCATATGGGAAGAGCAGGTTTGAGCCTGTGCTTATATGTTTAGGATGTTTAGCCCCAGCAATCCCTCAGACAGTCACCTTGGCAGTCTGAAGACTCCTCTACATCCTGGGAGCTCACAGTAGCATGTGGTCTTTATCAACACTCCACCTGCCCTGGGAGGACCAGTCCTATGGATACTGAATGGAGACACCAACAAAGTAGAAGGGGAGGCTTAGATGGATTCTCGCCATTTAGAACATATACAGAGTCTCCCCTCGCACTGTGAAAAGTCGGGGACTCTCCAGTTTTTGTCCCTCTTTCCCACATGGTTTTAACTCTGTAATTGAAACTCAGTGGGGTTCCCAGTGATTTCTTTGGAGCCTCAGCTATTCAGAATCACTAAGGGCCAGCAGAGAGGGCCTGGAACCTGGCTCTGGGCTTCCAGAGGAAGAAGAAAAGCCAGTTTCCTTCTAGACCCAGCTAAGCAGATCAGAAAAAGATGATTCAGGGCAGAAGCCCTACCAGCATGAGGCATGTGCTCTTTGCTTGGACTCCTTGTTCATCTCTCAGACCCAAGCGGAGGCAACCTAGGCTACATGAGACCCTATTCAAATAAAAACAAATCCCAAACAAAAGAAGTGACTGAAAAAAATTTTTCAATCCTGAGGGTGAAGATGGGTGATGATGGACCAGCCAGGAAATAGCCACCTGCTTGCCAAAACTGACCTAGGATTCTTTTTTTTTAAAAAAAAATTTTTAATAACTACATGATTAGAAGAAGCATTTCATTACAGCTTTAACATATTCAGTAACATACTCCAGAGCAAGAATACATCTCTTTCACAAGTGGTTGTAAGTTTCTAGGTTCACAGTTGAATTAATACAGTTAAACAATATTGAACTCAGGATAAGCCCTGCTGCTCTTTTCACAATAGCTAAGAGATGGGGTAAATGGATGGAACTAGAAACTGTTATACTAAGTGAAGTAACACAGACTCAGAAAAAAATCGGCACATGTTCTCCCTCATATGTGGATCCTAGAACCAAATCCTGATAAATAAGTATGCAACCAGACATAACTACAGGAGCCAGGATAATGGAAAGGAACCAGGGAGGTAAAGGAAAAGAAAGAACCTGAAAGAGAAAACAGTAGGAAACAGGCCTTAATAAGGGAGATAAGGATTCTTTTTTAAAAAATATTTTATTAAGCTTTTGTAATTTCATACAACTATTTTTAATCAAATTTAGACCCCCTCCCCCATCCATGCTCTCCCCCCACTGACCTGGGATTCTTTACAGATGAAAACTGGAACTACAGTCATCCCTCAATACCAGCAAGACCTGTCACAGACACCAGAATACATGGTTGCTCAAATCCCACAAATGTCATAGTATTTGTGATTACATCATCCTGTGTATGTTAGTGTGTGTGTGTGTGTGTGTGTGTGTGTGTGTGTGTACACAGGCATGTGTCACAATGTCCCTTGCCTTCCATTTTGCTTGCTTGAGATGGGTCTCTCTTGCTCGCCACTGCATTCACAAGGCTAGCTGGGCTGTAAGCATCTGTTGACTATCCTGTCTCCTCTACCCATCTTCCCACAGGGCATGCTGAGATTACAGGTGCATGTACCACGGTGTCTGGCTTTTATGTAGATTTAGGGCATCCAGCTTGCATGGTAGGGACTTCCCCTACTGAGCCATCTCCACACCCCATCACATATACTTTAAGTCATTTCTAGATTATTTATATGACTATATCAGTTACTTTTTGCTATGACAAAATACTTAACAAAAACAACTTAAGGGGAAGGGGTTTATTTTGGCTCACAGTTTGAGGGCACAGTCTATCATGGTGGGGAAGGCATGGTGGCGGGAGTTTGAGGCAGTTGGTCACATCTCATTCACATTTGGGAAGTGGACGGAGAAGAAAGCTGGTGCTTGGCTCACTTTCCTCTTTTTAAGTAATCTGGGCCCCCAGCCCATGGACCACATTAAGAGTAGGTCTACCCATCTCAATATAATCTAGACAGCCCCTCACAGACATGCTCAGAAGTTTGTCTCTTCGGTGATTTTAGGTCCTGTCAATTTGGTCATCAATATAAATCACCAACTACCTAACACGATGTAAACACTATATAAATCATTGTTATACTATATTTAGGGAATAAAGAGTAAGAAAAAAATCTCTACATGTTCAGTGCAAAAGCAATTATAAATATTTTCTATCTAAGTTTGGTTAAATCTATGGATACAGAAACCACAGGCACGGAGAGCTAACTATTTATTTTGTAGGAGACAAAAGGTAAGGGCTAGTCTTAACTATCAGCTGTGGAGTGTAGAATTCCCATTTGTCCTGTTGTAGCATGCAAATTATCTGAGGATTGACTGGCCATTTAGTTTTATCTTTTCTTCCTGGCCTGCTGTCAGGCCGGGGTCCTGGATCTGCTTTGTGTTAAGATGATCTCCCTGGAGGGAACCTGTCATTACTGTCTCTTGTTGGAAGATACCAGTTACTTTCCCAAGACTAAACTAAATCCTGTTTTCCCCCACCATTCCATTTGTTCACCATGATTGGTCAACAAAAAATTCCAAGAGATGCTTAAGGCTTTCCATCAAAGTGAGTAAGCTATGCACTCCTGCTAGTTTAGACTATCTCTTTGTGTAACTTAACAGGAGACTGGTCATTTCCAAACAGGGCTCCAAGTCAGGTCTGATCATCACAACCCTCAAGGTCTCCTGCAAAGTTGAGAGGGAACCAATGGACCTGTGGCAATTCAAGCACTCTCTCCCTACAGTCTTTATGCTTCATGATTCTGGCCTCTGGGCTTTTTAATTGATCTTCACTTGGAGCTTTCTGCTTGGACCCCCGCCCCTTTGTCCCCTTCCTCAGAGATTAATGACCTGTGGGAACATTTAGATGCACCCAGGGAGTTCCAATTAAAAGAGGCCTGCTCTGAGACCTTCTGCAAAACAATGGTCTTTTAAATGTGTAGCTGCTCAGCCCGCCCAAATCTGCCTGCTTTGTGCATTTCAGTTTCGTGTATTAGAGTTTCTTAAAATAGGACTCACCAGTGAAGCTCACCCGGGCTCTGAGATAAAGCCTTGAGCCGGTCTGCAGGGAGCTGCGTGAGCCAGCTCGTTGCGGTGATGACGGCCACAGCCTCATGCCGGGCTCTAAATCACAGTTAAAACCCCAGAGCTAAAAGCATCACCCCTCTTTGGCACTTTCAATTTAAAAAGTCATGCTATATTTTTGTTTCCAATTATAGACAGAGAAAAATAGAAGCATCTGGAACTCATTACTGTCCCTTTCTTCTATGCTCTGACTTGCAGAAAAGAAAATAAGCTGTCATTGAACTGCACAGGAAGCAGAGACTCCGGAGCTAAGCCTTCTCAGCCCAAACCAGTCCCTTCTGCAGCTCTGTGGCCCAATTGCAAACACATGGGGCACAGAGTTTATGATGGAAACCTTGACAGGTCTCAGCTCCTGCAGGGAGGCAGTTCAGGGAGTATCCAAGTCACCCAACACCTCCGACCTCCATTTGGCCATTCCTAAAGGGCAGTACTTGACTTCCACCCAAGAATCTAAGCCTTACAGGGCCAGGCCTCTTCCCTGATGTCTGTTCGAGGGGGCTAGTAGGATCTTGCTTGCAGAAACCAGAGATTCCAATCGGTGTTGTGAATAAACCTACAAGGAAGCAAGGCGGATCAGCTTTCATGCCACACAGGAGAGGGACACCCGACTCTCTATGGCCTCATGACCCAAAGTCCAGCTTCTCGGCAGCCCACACAAGGCCCTTCCTGGCCTGCTCTCTGTCACCACCTTGGATTCACATTGTTACCCTCCCTAAGCGCATCATCTTCCTGCAGATGAGAATGTATTTCTCTAAACACACCGCAGACACCCATGCCTGTGCTCTCCCCCTCCTTGAGAGCCCCCTTTACAACCCACCTCTGGGTCTCTGCAGGACTGCTCATGTAAAACAAAGAGGACTTTCATTCAGAATTGCACACAGGATACCCCAGGCCAAGTTTGATGGTAGTATGGGATCAGAACCCACTGCCCTGACATGAGCCACCTTGGAATCTGAGAAAACATCACAGTCATTCGCTGTCCTTTTGTTTTGCAAATGTGAGAGCTGGCCATGAAGGAGCTCTTTGGCCATCTGCCCCAGAAGCCAGGTCACAAGACCCTCAGTAGTAGGCATCTTGCTCTGTATTAGAGGCAAGGAACACTACACAGAATGGGCAACAAGACTCAACAAACAGAACTTGCCAGGCCCCACCCTCCTCTGTGTATTAGCATTATGTCATATTTCCTTTGTGTCCAATCAGATGTCTTTTTTTAAATTTTATTTTTAAAAGTATGAGTGTTTTGCCTGCATGTATTCAAGTGCATCAGGTGTATGCAATGTCCACAGAGGACAGAAGAGGGTGTCAGATCCCCTGGAACTGGAGTAACAATTGATTATCAGCCACCATGTAAGTGCTGAGAACCGAATCCAGGTCCTCTGGAAGAGCAGCCCGTGCGCTTAACTGCTGAGCCATCTCTCCAGCCCCTCGGATCAGACTTCTACACAGCTGATTGATCTTCATGCTTAGCTCAGGTGCTCGGGTCTTCATTTTTGAAGGCTTCCATGTCCCATAAAACTTTGGTTAAATAAATTTGCTGTACTTTTCCCTTGTTAATCTGTGTTTACCTTATAGGAAAAGATGCTACTTTTCCTCTCCTACAGTAAATATTAGGTCTATGCAGAGAAAGGCAAAGATCCCTGCTCTCATCCAATCTGCTGTATTTTAGCTAGTGCCTTGGATACATATGGCCCAGGAAAGGAAGGTTTCCTGGCTTCCAAAGGTTGCTTTAACAAGTTATCACAAACTTGGATATTTAAATCCATTCATTAATTCATTCATTTATTTTACATGTTAGAGATGCTAGGTAAGGCCTCTACCACTGAACTGCACTCCAGCCTAACACAAATTTATTACTGTACAATTCTGTAGTTTAACATATCCCTAACTGGGCTAAAATCAAGGTTGGCAGGGCTGTATGATCTCCTGGTCTTTTTTGTCTTCAAGAAGTTATAAGCTTTACTGGACTCATGGCCTCTCCTCCATCTATAAAGGCAGCAGCACTGCTGGGGTCTGCCTTGCTGTCTGTATTTCCTATGCTGCACTGTGCCCTGCCATGCTGTGCTATTCTAAACAGGGTCCCATTCTAGCCCAAGCTGGCCTGGAACCCACTATGTAGTCCAGCCTGATACAAAAACCTGACAATTCTGCCTCAGCCTGGGATTTCAGGTGTGAGTCACCTGAAATCCTGTTTTCTCGTACTGCTTCTGCCTCCTTCTGCTTTTAAAGACACTGTGACTACATTGAACCCCTCGGGCAGTTCAGCATAGTGTACTTGAAGGTCAGCTGGCTAGAAGCTTTAATTCCATCTGCTGTAACCTTAAAACAATTTTACTATGCCATACAGCACCATCTTTGGGGTTGTAGACATCTTGGAGCAAGGCGGTATCTTTCTGTCTTCTGTAGAGGATACAGCGGCCAGTTGCCTCATCACAAGGACATTTCTGCAGTCTTCTTTATAAACAAAGCAAGAGTAGCAACTCCTTTTATTTCCCTCTAGGTTTTTTGCACTTTATAAATGTCTCTCTTGCAACATTAATCATAATTAAAGCAGTACTTGTCAGAGTGTGGGACATGTATAATACTTGATATTTTCCATTTAGTCATTTTGTATTTCACTAATTATACATTTATTTTAATATGTATTTGAAAATCATAAGTAACACATCCAATCTGGGGTGTAATCTTTCCTTTTATATTAAATTGATTTAAACTGTTGAAGGCTGAGACTCAAGTAAAATACGAATTAGCAGTATATGTTGTATAGACCATGGAGAAGAAAGAGGAAGGGAGGGAGAGGGAGGAGGAGAAGGAAGAGAAGGAAGAGGAAAAGAAGAAGGAGGAGGAGGGTTGTGCTATTTAGTTTTTTTCAATTTGACCTAAATTTGAGACTCCTGGGAAGAAGGAACTTGAATTGAGGAATTTCCTCCGTTGGATTGGTCTGTGGACATGTCTATGGGGCAGTTTCTTAATTGCTATTTGATGCAGAAGGGCCCAACCCACTATGAGCAGTGCCATCCTTGGACAGGTGGTCCTAGGCTTTATAAGAAAGATAGTTGAGCAAGTCAGGAAAAAGCAAGCCAGAAAGCAGCGCTCTGCTCATGGTCTCTGCTTCAGTTCCTGCCTTCAGGTTTCTGCCTTGAGTTCCTGCCATGGCTTCCCTCAATGGTGGACTGTGACCTGTGAGCTGGATAAACCCTTTCCTCCCCAAGTTACCTTTTTGCCATGGTGTTTATCACAGCAACCGAAACCAAACTAGGACAAAGTGGAAGAGAGGAGGGGAAGAGAAAAAGGAAGGAAGGTCTGTTGTGTGGACTACATGTAAAGAACACAACAGTGAGACCCAGTTACTATTTACACTTCAGTAGGGGAAAACCCACCCTTAAGTCTATTAATAATGTGCAACTTAAAGAATTATATCCAGGATAAAAATGGGGCTGGGTACATGCACACACATACATATATGCACAATAAATAAATAAATAATAAATAATAAATGTAAAAAAATGTGGTACTTGGGAGAGTTTTTAGTCTGAGTTCAAGCAAGTTAGTTAGATGCCAAAATAAATAAGCACTCCATGAAAGAGTATAACAGAATCCAGAATCTCACAGTATAAACTATATAGCATCTGGCATATTGTTTCTTTAAAAAACCTATTCAATGATCAAAAAATATTGTGTGAAATTCTCAATCAATAAAATATTTTATAAAAACCTATTGAATATATGAAGAGCCACTTGGTCTCATGAGAAAAGTCAATGGAGAGAAAACCCAGAGGGTAAAATTCTTAGGAAGTTCTTGAACTACTTCACTGAGTTAAAGGAAAATATGTACACAATGATGAAAACATAGAAAAACTAGCAGAGAAGCAAACTATAAAAAGACCCAAATGGAAACTCTAGAATTAAAATATCCAGTATCTGAAATTAGTTCACTAGCTATGCTCCAAAACAGAATAGAAATAATCCAGGGAAGACAATGACTCTAAAGACAGATCCATAGAACTTATTCAATCTAAGAAACAGAGAGGGGACAGTCCTCCTTTGGAACCCTTCCCACTCTCACGAGTTTTTCCTCATTGTTCCTTAGAAAAGCTAAGGTTGCTCTGATAAAGCAAGTAAGCAAGAAAGAGACAAAGAAACAGAAAGAAAAAGAATGGAATAATTAACAAAAACTTAAGAACCAGTACAAAAAGTTTTAATGGAGCTGGAGAGGTGGCTCAGTGGCTAAGACCAGGGGCTGCTCTTTCAGAGGACCTGAGTTCAGTTCCTAGCAACCACATGATTACTCACAACCATCCATAATTCCAGTTCTAGGGGATATGATGCCCTCATCGGCCCTCCTTGCACAATACACAACATGGATATACTTACTTATATGCAGGCAAAACACTCATACACACAAAATAAAAATAAATTCTAAAAAAGGTTTAATATACATGCAGGAGTTTTAGAAGGAAATATAAAAGAGATTGGAATAGAAAAAAAGTTTTCATAGGTAATGAATGAAGCTTTCCCAGATTTTATGAGGTGTAATTTTAGAAATTGAAAAGACTCAGAAATGGACAAGGATATAGATCCATCCATTTGTAATCAATAGAGAATGGTTTGATCAGATGGTCACAAGATCTAGAAGAGGTTCATAACCTCTCTAAATGGGCAAAGTATAAAGTTACTTATGTGTCACAGAAATGTTCACAAGATGGCACAGCCGTAAATGTGGGGTGGCCACTCCTTTGTAAATAAACCCCTACCCTATGTTCTGTTAAAAAATAATAATAATAAAATATTTTTAAAAAGAAATGTTCACAAGAGAGCAAACAGGAAAGAGCTTGGCAGGTGAGACAGCACATTCTGTGGGTGTCAATCATCCTTTTGCTACCCACCCCACATCTTTGCCCAATTGACTTGTGAGATAAGTGGACATGGTAGTGGGGTTGGAGATAGTTCCTGGGCCCAGCACTATGAGCTTTCACTTACCAACACTGACCCACCTGCTGTCACAGCTCACTGCCAAGTACCCAATCAGCCAACCACAGGGATTAGCAGTGAGTCCCTGATAGTTACTCTCTGAGGGATTAGGCTACACTATGCATGTTTATTACAGTCTGTCACTTACACTGTGACTGGGATTGCACTTTGGTCTCACTGGAACAGACACTTCATTCTTGTAGCCCTCCCTGCCTACAAGGCTCCTGCTAAAACCATCATCTCTAGACTCACAGAGTGCCTTATTTAGTACCATGGTATTCTACCCAGGCCTGCTTCTGGCATGGGGGCTCATCTTTAGCATATGAAATACAAAAATGTGCTCACACTCATAGAACACCCTAGTCTACCAACTGTCCTAAAGTAGCTGGCCTAATGTAATGACGGGGTAACCTCTGAAGACTCTGTTGTGTGCCAACTGGGTGACAACATTCATGGGGCTCCAGAAAGTGATATTTCTCTAGCTTAATACCTGGTGGTGTTGTCTCTTTCAGTCATTCCAATCTAAATATCTGAGAGTCAAAGGGAAAGATGAGCTTTTTGCCTCTCATCCCCATTATCTCGGATTCTGCTTGTGTCCTACTTTCCTTTCCTATGGCTGTGATAAAATACCCTGACGAAAGCAACTTTAAAGGAGAACGTTTATCTGGCTTACAGTTTCAGATTAGTCCATCATTGTGGGGAAGTAAAGGCATGAATTTGAGATTACTGCTTGCCTGGGGAGATTAGTCCCAACCTTTATGTGGAAGCTAGATTGACTGTTCCATATTGTGGTGTGACACCAGTCCTGGGGAGACATAAACAGGTGTCTACTCACCCCAGATAGGGAACCAATGACAGGCTAAAGTAAGGATGCTGCCGAAGTCCAACTTGGTGAACCAATGAGTTTTATTGGGGCTATTTACAGCAGAACTGACTCAAAGACAACTGTGTCACAAAAAGCCCACCTTGGCACAAGTGATGGCTCCCAAAAGCAGGAGACCTGGAGCACATTACATAATCTGCAGGCAGCTCAGAAGGGTGGAAAGGTGTGTGTGAATGTCAAGTGGATATAGTGTCCTAAATTGTCCTATAGACAGAGCATTGCATGCAGATGCTTTTTAAAAATAAAAAGATTTATTTATGTTTATTTTATGTGTATGAATGTTTTGGAAGCATGTACACCATGTTCATGCAGTGTTTACAGAGACCAGAAGAGGGCATCAGATGCCCCGAACTGAATTATGGATGGTTGTTAGCTGCCATGTGAGTGCTGGGAACCCAACTCAGGTCCTCTGCAAGAGCAGCCAGTACTCTTAACCACTGAACCATCTCTCCAGACACAGATGTTTCTTAATACATGTTTTGTTTTACTAATTGGTTGATTCTCAGCAAGAAAATGGATTTGCAAAGGTTAAGAAATGTGTCAAAGGATACCTTTCTGGTCAGAAGTAAAACTGAGATTGTTGCAGAAAAGATCAGGCAGGATACCTAGAACGTACACGAAGCAAGTATTTTTATTTTGGCTACAGTCTGGTCCACTGGACTCAAACCTCAAAATCTGGACCCCGAAGGAAAGTAGCACATACCTTTTATACCTTGGGCATTGGGTTACTGTAAGAAGGAAACGTACATATTGATTGGTTAGCCATAAAGTCTCAAAATTAGACAAATTTTTTATAAGTTAGAAAGAAAACAAATGTTTAAAAAAATCCTTTGTCTGAAAATCTTTCCGGAAGTCTCCATCTGAGACAATCAGAACTGGGGATATTTCGTCAGGACATAAGGCAAATGATGCTAGCGAGCTGTGTTAGCATTCTACCAGACTAGTCAGCTAAAATTTGCTGACAGAGGCAGAGGGAGTAAACAAGGATTCAAATCCATATTTTCCTTAATATTTCATTACTTGCTACATCAAGATCAGAACCTAGGATTCTCTCACTCTGAAACTCTGACTTTCCCAAGTGTTCTATTAGCCCTGTTACGGTTAGAATGACAAATTCCAAATACTATTGTAGATACTTAGACACTGTTTCTTGTTCTCAAGACAGCACTTCAAGGAAGGCATTACTGTCATACTTTCCTGAACTTTGGAGCTGTCTGGTAGTCTCTGAAGTCACATAGTGGGGTCTACACCATTAACTGCCTCTAGGAGTTGTGCTCATCCATGGCCTTGGCAGTGACTGTTTAAAGATGAGTAATTCTCTTTCCTTAGCACTCACAAGTTCTCCCTCACACTGCCAAGAAGATCCTTTCCACCTTCACCCTCACGCCACCCCCACGCCCACTTTCTACCTGCATCTCACACTCCAGGTGCAGCAGGCATTCCGAAGAGCTCACTACTTGGTGTGTCAGTTCACGTATTGTTAGTGCATGTAGACCACCTTTCCTTTCCAGCTTCTTACCCCTCTAGAAGACAGAGGGGTCTCGTTTATATTCATCTATTAGTTACAGTTCCTAACTCCTGACCAAACCGTGCCTGATCTATCCAAACATGCTTCCCCTCTGTACCTAACATTCGTGATAATAATTGTCTCTGCTATCATTCTGATCACATATTTTTTAATTCCTAGCTCCTACCCTCTAACCAGGTATGGAAGTCCTCCAGGCAGGGACTCTTTACCACTCACCTTTGTCTCTGTCATATCCAGTGCAGTACCTGGCATATTACCAGTGTTCAATAATGAATGAATAATTTAAGCAGTGTGAAATAGTATACAATAACATTCTACATAGGGACACAAATCTCCTGAAATGGATTGAGTACGGTCCTCTCCTTCTTTAAGGTCAGGGACACATGGCCTCTCTCCAGGAGTTTTCTGTCTTGCCATTAACTGCATCCTGTTGAATCCATGGACAAATAATGTCAGGAATCTAGGAGTGAAGAATTGGCTTAATCTCAGTCTCCAAGAGAGTTAATGAACCAGAGATCCAGCTGAGCCTCTTCTGTCATTTTGCAAAGAAAATCAGGGAAAGTTTCATCACAAACTACCTTAAAGGCCAAATACTTCTTCTTTGAAGGGATTTTTATCAGCTCTGCATAAAAGAATCAGATGTGCAGCTTAATCCCCTTCCCTTTTTCTGTCCCTGCACTATTCAAAGATAAAGGGAAACCTGGCATCTAACCAATGAACTTGATTGGAATAAACAGCCAAATTAGATAATTAGTGACCATGTTTGCCAAATTTCCACTTCACTGTTTTGCTGGCTAGATATAGCCCTGGGACCACAGACACACTTACAAGCAAATTACCCAACTCTCCTGGTGACTCTTCCTCTATCTTGCAAGCATCCCATATTGTCCCATATTGCTGCTGTTTTTTGAGATGGGGTCTCACTATGTAGATCTTGCTAGCCTTGAAGTTCAGGAAGGGGCTGGAGAGATGGCTTGGCAGATGGGTTGAGAGCACTGGCTGCTCTTGCAGAAGACCCAAGTATGGTTCCCAGCACCCATATGGCAGCCAACCACCATCCATAACTCCAGTTCCGGGGGAATCTGACGCCCTTTTCTGACATCCACAGGTATTGCATGACGCAGATGCACATACATACATGCAGGCAATATATTCATGCACATAGAATAAAAAAAATAAAATATTTTTTAAACAAAATAAACAGCATAGTACTGAATGTAGCTCAAAGTATAAAATAAGTATGCATGAGTCCATACTGATATAACTATGTACTTAAATCAGCATAAGAGAAATCTTCCTTCTAAGTAGGGGGTCTAGCTCAGTGACAATTAGCTTGTTGAATATATTCAAGGTCCTGGGTTTTATCCCCAATACCATCAAAAAAGAAAAGAAGAAAAGAATTCTCAGTCATTACATGGAAGCACCCTTCCAAAAGATGGAACTTTGTCAGCGCCTTTACTTAAATGTGGGTTGGACCTTGTGACTTGCTTCCAAGAGAAAAGATAGAATTAGAGAGAGGATAACTTTATTGCAGAAACAGCTTTCAAATGCTACCCTGGTGGGGTGATCAAGGTTGATATCACCAGTTGGAAGATGTGCTGACAGCATGTAGCCCTTGATATTCAATTAGAAAGAAAATTATCCCTTGTGATAATTTTTCCATTAAAAAATGCCATAACCCAGTAGGGTCATCAAACGAAGCCGGAGTCAGTCCACAAATGCCAATTCAATTTTTCCCCAAACTCCATGACACAAAGTAAAGGAAACTGTTTTCTATCAGGAAAGTCAAATGAGAAAAACAACCAAATGCAATGCAGGGTCCTGGACTGGATCCTAGAACAGATAAGAAATATTAATGAAAACAATCAATGAAACACAAAGTCTGGAGTTTACTTAGTAGTGACAGACCGGTGTCATTTCTTTTTGTTTTTACAAATGTCCCACAGTAATGAGATGTTAGCATTAGGGACATCTGGGTAAAGGGGTTTTAGCTATTCTCAGAGCAATCATTGTAAATTTTATGTCAATTTAATTTTTTAAAAATTATATTACAAGCTGGGCATAGTGGCACATGCCTTTAATCCCAGCACTTGGGAGGCAGGCAAAGGCAGGAGGATCTCTGAGTTCAAGACCAGCCTGGTCTACATAGTGAGTTCCAGGACAGCTAGTGCTACAGGGAGACCGTGTCTCAAAAAGACCAAAAAAAAAAAAAAAATTATGTGTTACAAGGATGAGAGTTTATAATAAAATTCTAATGAGGACTGTGAATCTCTAAAGAGGATCATGAGCATACCATTAGCGGACATAGATTGGTTATTAATAATTCTTCAGTGGATCATTTGTTTTAAGGAATTGTCAGGTTGAAAATGAGTTTAAGTTTGTAGCTGAGGAACATCTTTCAAAATTCTGTAAATGAGGGGCCAGAGAGATGGCTCAGCAGTTAAGAGCACTGACTGCTCTTTCAGAGGACCTAGGTTTGATTCCCAGCACCCACATGGTGGCTAACAAAACTCTGGTTCCAGGTCATACAATGACCTCTTCTGACCTCCTGGGGCACTACATGACACAAATGCACTTACACACATGCAGGCAATACACTTATACACATAAAATAGTAAATAAAATATTTTTTAAAATTCTGTTAATGAAGATGAATCAACTTCAGTGCCTCAGCTGAAAATGACAAGTTTGGGCTTACTAATCTTTGGTCAATTTTCTTGTGTATAGTGTATTATTGAATAATTCTAACTAAGTTAATATTTAGAGATTTAAATACATTGTTGTGATTTCTCCAAGACCTAAGTGCAATTTCTCTGCTAGTCTAATGACTAATTATCCCCTCCGTTTGAACAATAGTATGGTAAATTGAAACCATGAAATTTATAATGTGAAATTGTGCTAGCTCTTGTCAGGAGTTGGATTAAAGCTATTTTACCCCTCAGCCCCAAAATATGTATCCTCTGATCTGAGAAAAATGTTTAATGTTTAAAAACAAGCTTGAGAGTGGCAACTAGTCCATGATTTCTCTTTGTGACTATTATGGACAATTATTAAGTTGATATAGGAAAATCTCTGTATTAATATACTTTTAGTCCAAAACCTTAAAATGACAAAAAGATTTTTAAACTAAAATCAAAACAGATTTGTGCTCACAATGAGGGACATCTGTGCACACAGACTTGACTTGATAGGCCTCAACGTATATAACAAAATGAAATCCTGTGGGCAGGCTATGGGGGGGAGGTGTCTATAGGGGAAGATCTAAATATGATTAAGATCTATTGTATGAAATGCACAAAAATCCAATAATATTATGCATTAAATGGGGCTGGAGAGAAGGGTCAGCAGTTAAGAGTACTGACTGCTCTTGCAGAGGACCTAGGTTCGATTCCCAGCATCCACATGGCAGCTAACAACCATTCATAATTCCAGTTCCAAGGGTTCTAAAGCCCCTTCTGACCTCCTTGGGCATTGCACAACATGGGTGCACTTACACACATGCAGGCAATTCACTCATGCACATAAAATAAAATAAAATTATGCATTAAAAACAAAGCAAAAAAGTTGCATGTATATCCGTATGTCTGATATTGGTTGTGCACATGAATGCAATGCCTGCAGAGATCAGAAGAGGGCATGAGATCCTCTGGAGATGGAGTTACAGGTGGTTCTGAGCCTCCTGCCTTCTGGGAACTGAACTCAGGTCCTCTGCAGGAACAGTATGTGCTCTTAACTATTGAACTCTCTAGTCCCCCGTATTTACTTTTTAAATAAAATTTATTTGGAAAAAATTTAGGTTCAGGGGTTGGAAAGATGGCTCAGGGGTACAATCTATCACCACATCTTTAAACATATGTATATCATTTTTCAAAACCACAGAATGCACAGCACCTAGAGTACCCTACTGAAAACTATAAGTTTGGATTTGGGGTGAGTCTGTGCTGATGACAGTGTGTCATCTGTACTGAATCTGCCAGGGTGGTAGAGCAGATTGACAGTGGGGAGAACGTAATTTTGCAGGGCAGGGGTTGTCTAGGAATTCTTGGTATTTTCTGCTCAATTCTGCTGTGAACCTGAAACATTTTCAAGATTAAAGTCATTAATAATAAATGATTGATGGTACATATTTTAATGATAAATGAAGCAGAATTTTACTCAGCTATGTTGGAGTACCTCCTTAGCAGGTCAGTGGTCCATAAAAATAAAAACTAGGAAAGATGTGTTTTAAAAGACAAAAAAAAAAAAATCCACCTGCTTGAAGATGTGAAAAGTTTCAAAAGAGCTTTGAAGGCTGTCAGGACTTGAGCCAGCAGACCTAAAGACAAGGAAAGGGTACAGAAAAAGGCAGCTTTTGCATGCCATTTCCCCCCAGTAGAGCATTTGCCAGTCTTTCTATGAGGCTGGAGAACCAGCAGAGCTTTCTAAAATCCCAGTGCTATGAGACACAAAAGCTGGAGTGTGTGGATCCAGAGAAGCCAGGTCTTGAGGGGCCAAGATTCAGGAGGTAATGAAAAGCAGGGGTGAACCTGGCATTTAGTAAGGTGTGTGTCTGTGTGTGTGTGTATCTTTCATATGTTCTTATGTGTGCATGTGTACATGTGAGCTTGCACATGGAGGCTACAGGATAACCTTGGGTGTTAGTCTTCATGTGTCATTCGCCTTGGGTTTTTTTTTAGCTAGGGTCTCTCACTGGTCTGGCCAGAAACTCACCACATAAGGCAAGCTGGCTCACCAATGAGCCCCAGGGATCCTCCTGTCTCTGTCTCCCAAGTGCTGAGATTACAGGTTTGTGCCACCATGCCGAGGTAACTCAGGCCTTTATGCTTGCAAGGTGAGCAGATTATTGAATGAGCCATCTCCCCTGCACCCCATGTCAGGATTTCTGTGAAAGAACCTTTTCCTCTTAGCAGGACAGATGTGAAAAAGTCAAGCCAAAACAATTGGAAAAAGCAGAAAAAGTTGCAGTGGTTTTTACAAGGCTCAGAAACTAAAACTTAACCTCAGGACTCACCAAGGAGAAGGATCCTTAAGCTGCATCCTGGTTCTAGAATGATCCTAACAAAGGCCACTTATGTCCATTTTGATTTTTCTCAGTCTGGTTATATGGGGTACCTGTCTCTTCTGAGGTTCACCTTGAGTAGAGAGTGAATCCTCTCCAGAGGTAGGTAAATCTGCAGAGTTTTATAATTTATTATAATTCATGATAGACAACATGCATCATTTATTCTACAATACCAAGCACGCAAAAGAGTAAAGGAAGGAAGGAAGGAAGGAAAAAAGAAAGAAAGAAAGAAAGAAAGAAAGAAAGAAAGAAAGAAAGAAAGAAAGAGAAAGAAAGAAAGGAAGGAAGGAAGGAAGGAAGGAGAGAGAGAGAGAGAAAGAAAGAAAGAAAGAAAGAAAGAAAGAAAGAAAGAAAGAAAAGAAAAGAAAAGAAAAGAAAAGAAAAGAAAAGAAAAGAAACCCCAGAATAAGTGAGCAACTAGAAAGTAGACTGACAGGTACTCCCTAGATTAAAATTATCTGACACAGATTTTAAAATGACAGAATAATATATTCAAGAACTAGACTACACTATGGGGACTTTTTGCCAGAAAACTGAAATCAACTTAAGAAAAACAGATGGAAATTATAAAATTAAAAATTATAATGACTAAAATTAAAAAGACTATGAATGTTCAATCTGAGTGACAGATTGAACACGGCTGAAGGGAGCTGAGAAGGAGTTCAGTGGAAAATATCCTCACTGTGGTATAAGTACAAAAAGGGTGGGAGGTCATAAGGCAAAGGAGAAGACACAGAGCACAGTGAAAAGGCTCACGCACATGTACTCAGAGCGCTATGTGGAGCGATGATGGCCAAGGCTTTTCAAAGGGAAAAACCACATAGTCCAGGCTACAAACTCTAAGCAGAACAAACGAAAAGCAAACAATAACTTGCACACAAGACTAAACTACTAAAACCAAAGACAAGTAGAAACATCTTTTAAAGAGCCCAGGAGAACAATATAAGACTATACAAAGAGGAAACATGTGAGACTGTTACCGCACCAAAGATGAATGAAGAAGGCAACGGGTTGTCATTTAAACTGAATGCGCATCTCCTAATCCATAGCTTGAAGCCATAACCCAATGTGGTCACATTTGAGAAGTAATTTAAACCCTGAGAATGGAGTCCCCACGAGATGAGGAGATCTGAGCTAGATCATCTCTGTCTCCACCACATGAGGATGTGGCAAGAAGGTGTCTCTGTCTATAAGCCAAGAAGAGAGTCCTCACCAGGGACCCTATTGGCCTAGCGCCAGAATCCAACTTTCCCGGGCTTCAGAGCTGAGAGTTAAATGTCTGTCCTTTAAGCCACCCAGTTTATGACATTCTGCTATAGCCACTGAGCAGGCTAAGACATATGTCATCTTTATGGTAATAACAGAAAATACTGTCAACAGAGAAATCTACGCCCAGAAAGGAATTTTTCTGATGTCTGCCAGCATACTTAAATGAAGACTAGTAAACACTTAAAGGGATTTCTTCAGGCAGAAAGAAGTGTCTGAAGAGATTAAGGACAACAAAATGACAAGTATATTGGTAAAAACTAAATATCTATTCATTGGATACAACAATAATAAAGCATTGTTCCTATGCATGTGATGAAAAATGCATTGCAAAAGGCAGCAGGGAGGAAAATGGAGTCAAATTTTTTAAGGCCCTATAATTATCTGGGAAGTGAGAGATGTACTAATTACTACTAGATTCCACTATAAAGTGGTTGTTGTAGGGGGCAGGGAGTTGGCTTAGCTGATAAAACCGCTTGCTAAGTAAGCCTGGTGATCTGAGTTCAGGTCCCTGAACCCCATATAAAAGCCAGACAGACACGGCAGCATGTGTCTGCAATCCCAACACTCCTACAGTGAGATGAGAGGCAGAGACAGGAAAATCCCATGAAAGCTCCCGGGCCAGTCCCTGTCTCAAACAGGAAGGCAAGGACTGACACCCAAGATTATCTTCTGACTTCTATACACACATTGTGGCACACACACACACACACACACACACACACACACACACACACGCCATATGCAGACAGCTACACAAAAATAAATATTTTAAATGATTATTATAGTATCTAAGATGATCATTAAAAGAATGACTATATAATTACCTATAAATTATATATGTGTGTTTGTGTGTTGTGTGTGTGTGCCTACATACATATATAGATATGCATATATACATAAAACAAGCTACCAGAGGGGAAAGTTGCAAAGAACAATTTTTAAAAAGCATAAAATGAGGGAATGGAGAGATGGCTCAGCAGTTAAGAGAACTGATTGGTCTTGCAGAAGACCCGGATTTTAATCCCAGCACCCACATCGACGCTAACACCACCCATAACTCCAGTTCCAGGGGATCTGACTCCCTCTTTTGTCTTCCACAGGCATTGCATGACATGGGCGCACATACACATGCAGTCAATATACTCGAACACATAAAATAAAAATAAATAAATCAAAAAAAGAAGAAAGCATAAAATGAAGTTTAAAAAGATACATACATTGAATAAACATCAGGATGATGAGGATGTGCCCAAGCATACCAGCAACTTGTTGAATGTAAACAATTCAAATATTGCAATTAAAAATTAAAGATCGGGCAGTAGCTTCTGGACTGAAACAAAGCCTTCCTAAATCTCTTCAGAAAAACACGGAGAACAAAGAGGAAAAAAGGCAGAGCAGAGTGGAAGCATCTCAGAACTCTTGAAATTAGCTAAAGGCCTGTGCCAATATGAGAAACATTTACTACAGAAAACCTGCTGAATCTGGGAAGGATAGTGAACTGTGGTGTTTTTAACTTGCCCTAAGCTCACCCTCTCCTGTTACCAGCCCTGGGGTATCCTTAAGAGCCAGCTGTCTCACAACCACAGTAGCTGTGAAATCCAGTAGCCTAAAGACCCCTGGGTAAAACAAGACAGATTTAAGGTGTGTCCTCCATCATCCTCCCTACCCAGCTCCTGGGGAAAAAAAATTCCCAGAGAACGGTCACTATCTACCGTTTCTAGCAGCTCCCTAGGAAAGTCCCAGGCATAGAAGTCTCCTTTTGTTTAACCTGAGTTAGAGCCTGCTCAGTGGGCATTTACCAAAAACTATCACTGTCGATTAATTAATGCCAAAGGTGCCTCATGCGGCAAGAGGGGTGGACCAAAGAAGGAGACGGCAAATGACAACAAAAACAGGGATGTAAGGAATGAGAGCCACAGGGGGCTTTGGAAAACACCAACATATCAATATATTCTTTGAATCTAGAAGATCATGCTCATGACCGAGGGTGCATGAATGCCCAGGAAATATCTGAGAAAGCTACGATTTCTTACTAGCTGTTCTTATGGGTGCTCTTGTGCAAGCAAGCAAGAAATGCAAGTAAAGGCAGAGCTGCAAACCATCAGAACATGAAAGTACACCCCAGCAAATACACAGAGCCCCTCAGGAAAAAGGGAGGGGTATAGCGGTTTCGGGCGTTTAGGAAAAGTCTAATATGGGGGCTGGAGAGATGCTTCAGTGGTTAAGAGCACTAGCTGTGTTTGGAGAGGACCTGGGTTCAATTCTCAGCCCCTACATGGCAGCTAACAACTGTCTATAACTCCAGTTCCAGGGGATCCAAAGCCCTCTTCTGACCTCCAAGGGCACTGCATAACACAGGTGCTCTTACATGCAGGCAATACCATACACATAAAATAAACATAAACAAAATTTTTTTAAAAAGAAAACGCTAGTATTTAGATGAGTATGAAGCTAGCCAGGCAGATTCGATGGCCATAAATACGATTATACACCATGATTAAGTAGGATTATCCAAGGAATGTAAAGGTGGCTTAGCTTCTAAAAATCGATCAGGGTAGTACAGCATTCATGGGATAAAGACAGAAAACATCTCAATACGTACCAAGAAAACATCCACTCATGATAAAGCACACAAACTAAGAATAGAAAGGAAATTCTTCAACCTGATTAAGGATATCTAGGGAAAGTCAACAGCTGATTTCAGACTTAAGGATGAAAATCTAAATTTTTCTCCCTAAGATCAGGAACAAGGCATAAATGTTCATTTTTGACACCTCCATTCAACATTGTACTAGAGAATTTAGCCATGGCCATTAAGCAAGAAAATGAAATAGACCGTAACAGATTGGGAAAGAATAAGTAAATTATCTCTTTTCAGAAAACATGATCTGTATATAAGAACAGCCTAATTCACAGAAGTAAACTATTAGAACTAACATATGAATTCAGCAAGGTTGTAAACTGAAAAATGAATATACAAAACCAACCATACTTCTCTAGCTACCAAAGAACAATTGTGATTAATAAATGATAATAAGAAAACAAGTCCATTTATAATAGCACCAAAAATAATTAAATACTTCAGAAATTTTTTTCACAAAATAAATGATTTGTACACTGAAAACTAAAAAGAATTCTTAAAATAAATAATAAGAACTAAAAACAAAAAATAGTCTATGATCATAGATCAAAAGACTTTATACTGGTAGGAAGGCAGTACTTCCCCAAATTGCTAAAAAACTCAACAGAAAAAAAAAAAAAAAGGTTAAAAAACGGTCAAAGAACCTAAACAGATGTTTCTTCAATGCGTAGAAGTGGCCAAGAGGCATCCAGAAAAAGTACTCAACATCAGTGAGCATCAAAGAAATGAAAATTAAAATGACAATGAGCTCTCACCCCACATTTGTTAGGATGACTATTATCAAAAAGACAAGAGATCAAAGTGTTGGTGATGGTGCGGAGAAAAGAGGACCCTTGAGCATTGTAAATCAGTAGTCAGCCTGAAAAGCAGTGTGGAGGCTCCTCTAAGACTTAAAAAGATGAAAGTTCCATGTGATCTATCAATCGTTCTTCTGAGTATAGATTCAAGGTTTCACAAGCACACTATGTCAGAAACATAGATGAACAGGTCTGTCTCTTTACACAGAGTCAGAATTTACTGAATAACAATAAATTCACAAAGTTCTGACATTTCAAAGCAAAAGCTTGTCAACTGTTCCTGCCTTCATTGGTAACCTTGGTCAAGGTGAACACGGTTCTTTTATTGCACTTTTAGCAACTGGTATTAACTCTCAGATCACATTATACATCACACAGTAAATATATCTATGTGCATGTACATTTGTAAGTTACAGTACGGCTATAAAGGATTAAGAGGCCACAGCAGGGGTCCAGAGAAGCTGGTAGAAACGTAGGAACCGGTAAAATGAGGCAAACTGAACTGCAGGAAAAAGGCTGGGAGGCTGCTGGGAGTTGGACCGTTGTGGGTCACAGGTTTGAGAGTGAAACTGCAGAGCTTAGTCCAGTAGAGGCAAAAAGGCAGGGCAGGGTCCAGGTGGAGGAATGTGCAGATAGACGGACAGCAGATCCAGATGTGTGAACAGGAAGATGACCAGGCAGCAATTTGAGCAGGCTGCATCAACAGCAGGGACCGAGACAAGCTGAAGCCCCTGGGAGAGTTGGGAGTTCTCTGCCTATTGGTCGTTGACGCACACACCAGGTCGTCAGGTGTAGGTCGGTGGGGGCTGTCAACATCAGTGTTAGGTGTCCACCTCTTCGTGGGGTCTAGATGAGGGAGTTACAACCTTTCTTTGGTCTAGAATTCCTGGGTCTGGTTTTCTTGATGAGGCTGTGATGTGCCAGTGCGTTCTATTGTCTCAATTCAGGCCAGTAAATTTATAGGGTACACCCTTTGTACTCCCAGAAAAAAAGTCGTGTGCTCACAGGTGGTACCAGATAGGCGGCACTGCTCGTGTGTCCACCTAGGTGTGGTCATCCTTTACCCTCAAAATGGAGTCACAAAGCTGAATGTAAAATGGAATCTCTCTGGGCAATGCAGAGTCTGGAAAAAGTTATTGTATTTACATAATGTAAAATAATCTATGGCAGGACACAGTCTGATCTCAACACAAGGGAAAAAATTAGCACCTCAAGATATCTGTACTCCCATGTTCACTGTGCCATTTTTCATAATAGCCAAAGTATGGAAATGGTGTAAATGTTCATCAATAGATAAATGGGTAAAGAAATCATAATATGTATATGTATATGTATGTATATATACATATGATATTATTCAGACTTTGAAAGGGAGATCTTACCATTTGCAAATGCATGGATGAGCCTGGGAGACATTATGCTAAGTGAACTGAGCCAGATACAGAAAGAAAAGTACTACATCATCTCACATAAATGTAGAGTCTTAACAAAAACAAAAAGACTGTCTGCGGGGAAGAAGAGATGAAGAAGGGAGTACAGGCTGGAGGATGAGGAGACGTAGCTCAAAGGGAACCAGGATGCTGATACAGAGGGTGAGTCTAGAGAGTCAAAGCACAGCATAGGATTGCAGTCACTGTTCTGTATACTGGAAACTGCTGGCTACAGTAGCTTGTAAGCACCCCATCTGATACATACGCACACAGAGTAATTATGGGAGATGATGGATATGTCAATTTATATGGAAGACATTTCACTGTGTGCATTGAAACATCATATTGTATACCTTAAATATATACGATTTTGTCAATTTTGAAATCAATTTTTGTGTATTTCGGATAGAACATCTTAATCATCTTTATACTTTCCCCATTGGCACTCTTCCATATATATGATATAAAAACAAATTGGTAATAAAGATTAAATACAGTGTCTATCAAGATCACAGATGTCTTTTTGTCTTTCTTTCCTTCTTTTTTCTTTCTGCCTTTCTTTCAACAGAAATTGGCAATATGATCCTAAAATCCATATGGAAATGTAAAAGACACAGGATATCCAAAACAATGTTAGTAAAGAACAAATTTGGAGGATCTACATTTTCCAACAGAAGTGTGCTGCTGATATAAGGATAGACCACAATTCAATGGAACAGAACCGAGAGCTCAAAAATAAAAATACATGCATACGTTCAAGCTGTACTTAGCAAGAGTCCAAGGCAACTCAAGGGGGAAATTGTCTTTTCAACACATTGGGCCAGGACAACTGGATGCCCACATGAAGACTGGACAAACATGAACTTTGCCTCCAGCTTCTCGTCAGAACTAAAGTTAATCAAAATGGGTAATCTACCTCAATGTAGGCTAAACCTATAAAGCATAGGAAAGACAGAGGAGGGTTCGATCTGTTTTACCTTGAGTCAGACAATGATTTCTTGGATTTGACACCAAAAGGATAACACAAGAAATAAATAAATTATACTTGACCAAAATTAAAATCTTTTGTGCTTTAAAGAGTGCCTTCAAATAAATGGAAAGACAATTCACCAGGTAAGATAAGCACCATATGAAAGGATGCTCAGAATCATTAGTCATTAGGGAAATGCAAATCAAAACCTCAACAGATAGCTCTTCATACCCACAAGCGCAGTTGAATCAAGATAGACCATACCAAGTGTGGGCGAGGATGTGAGAACTTGGAATCTTCATGCATTGCTGACAAGATTATTATATAGGGTAGCAACTTGGAAATCTACCTAGTGGTTCCTCAAAATGGCAGACACAGAGTAGCATATGACCTAGCTGTTCCTCTCCTACCCATACACCCAAAAGAAATAAAAACATACATACATACAAACATGTATGCAAGTGTTCCTAGAAGTCTTTCTCATAGTAGCCAAAGTGTGGAAACAACTCAGGTATCCATGTGGAATATCTATACACTGGAATATGATCCAGCCACAAAGAGAACAAAGCACTGATGCCAACCCTTGACAGCACTAGTGAAAAAAGCCAGTCACGAAGGACTGCACACTCCACGTTTACAGGAAAAAAAATCCACAACAGGCAAATCCACACAGGGAGAAAAGCAGATCAGTGCTCATCATGGGCAAAGGGAGAAGAAAAGTGGATACTAAAGGACATGAAGTTTCCTTGGGGAGTTGTATAAATGAGTTTGTCCTAATTAGCTTTAACCATCCCCTTGGCACACCCTAGAGCCATCTGGGAAGAAGTCTCAATTGACAAATTTCTCAGATCAGATTGGCCTAGTGGCATCTCTGTGGGGGATTGTCTTGATGGTTAATTGATGTGGGAGGGCCTAGCCCATTGTGAGCAGCACCATTCTCTGGGCAGGTAGTCCTGGGCTACATAAGAAAACTAGCTATTGTGAGCCTGTGAGCGAGCCAACAAGTGGTGTTTCTCCATGGTTTCTGCTACAAGATCCTGTTCAAGTTCTTGCCCTGACTTCCCCAATAATGGACTCTATCCTGGAAGTATAAATCAAATAGACCCTTTCCTTCCCTAAGTTGCTTTTGGTCAGAGTATTTTATCACAGTAACAGAAAGGAGACTAGACTAGATCTAAAATTAGATAGTTTTGATAGTGGTAAACTTGATAAATATACTTAAAAAACTTGAATTTTATTTCTGTTCTAGTTTGTTTTCAATTTCTGTGATAAAAACACTGGTCAAAACCTACTCGGGGAGAAAAGTGTTTATTTTATCTTACATCTCCCAGGTTCATCACTGTGGGAACTCAGGGCAGGAACCTGGAGACAGGAGCTGGAGCACAGGCCGTGGAGGCACGCTCCTTACTAGCTTGCTCCCAGCCTGCTTTCTTATACTACACAGGACCACATGCCCAAGGGTAGCACCACTCATAATAGGCTGGGCCCTCCCACATCACTCAACAGTCAAGAAAATGCCCCCACAGACGTGCCCACAGGCCAATCCAATGGAAGAAATTCCTCACTTGAGGTTCCCTCCACCCAAGTGTGTCAAGTTTACAACTAAAGCTATCCAGCATAATATCATAAAGTGATAAATTTTATGATATGAAACATATCTCAATAAAAATATTTTAAAAGAGCAAAGATTGCCAGACTGAATTTTTACAAGATACCCTAAACATAAGCAAGTAGAAGGTAAGTAGATAAAAAATGCATAATAGGGGCTGGAGAGATGGCTCAGCAGTTAAGAGCACTGACTGCTCTTGCAGGGGACCCAGGTTCGATTCCCAGAACCCACATGGAGGCTGTGAACCGTCCTTAACTCCAGTTCCAGGGGAATCCGAAGCCCTCTTCTGACCTCCACAGCATTGCAGGACACGGGTGCACTCACATACACACAGGCAATACACTCATACACATAAAATAAAAATAAAATATTTTTTTAAATGCATAACATAGAAACATTAGATGGAAGAATGCTAGAATAGCTTTCAGGGTAGACTTTCAGGCAAGGAGTATTGCTAGGGTAAAGAGAAACATTTCTCAATGAATGGTAATGTGTCAGAAAGATAAGGCAAAATTAATTTGCATGGATTTAATAGCATAGCTTCAAAATACATAAAGTAAAAATTGGAAGAGCCAAGAGAAATAGTGGGAAAATTCTACTGTAATAACCACTTTTAGGAACAAGTAGGGACAAGTAGAAAAGGTAAAGATTATAGTTTCAACAAATGCTTTACCAAATTTGTCTAAATACCATATAGAAAACATGATACTCAATGACACAGAATATGCATTCTGTTCTCAAGGGCTTACCACCCAGGCTGGAACCAGAAGTAGATGACACCTTTAAGGCCCACCCCAGTGACCCATTTCTGCTAGGCAGGTCATAGTCCTAACAGGTCCACAACATCCCATCACAGCACCACCAGCTGCCTACTCATAGAATGTGTGAAGAGCCATGAGCTTAATTAGAAAAACAATATAACCATAAATCCTTCAAAGTGATTAACTGGCCCTAAATTGGCAGCCTAGCCTTGCTCAAGCCTTATCAACTGGTCACTCCCTGGACTGAGGGAGACTGTTTAATGGAGCCAACCTGTCTCCTTTAGCACCCTAAGATAGCTTGCCTGCCTGAGAAAATCTTGGTCATAGGCTGCCTTCAAAGGCATGTAGAGAGCTCCAGGGTTCAAACTTTCATGAGTTGGGCTTTCAGTGACGCAACTGCCTCTGAGCCATCATTGGTCCTGTAAGTAACCCCTCTCATCTCCAGTGAGTATCCTCAATAAACTCACTGGTTTGCCAAGTAGGACTTTGGTGGTGGTGTTACTTTGATCTCTCATTGGCTCCCTAGCTGGTGTGAGTGGATGTTCATGAAGAGTGTCACACAACAAAGGGGTTAGGGTAGTTTGGTGAAACTGAGTATTCAGAGTCTCAGCAATGAAGTCAGGAATGAAACCTACATCTGATTTCCAAGATAGTCCGTAGCCAAGGTCTAACAGTTCTTCTTTCAGAGAACAAAGGTCTATTTCTGCACATGCGTTAACAATAGAACAGACCCAGCATCTAGCCTATTGAATTAGTCAGTGTGTTTGGAGAGATCCAGAGTTGTCTTATTAATGTAAAGAAATCAGAAATTGTTACATTCAATGAAACAAACAAAATGTATTTGGGGAAACGGAGAGATGGTTCAGCAGTTAAGAACACGTGTTGCTTAGAGGTTCAGTTTCCAGCACCCACATGGTGACTAACATCGCCCTGTAACTCCAGTTCCATGGGCTCCTACGCCCTCTTCTGACCTCATACATGTGGCGTACTTACAGACATAAAGGCAAAACATGCATATATATAAAATAAAAATAAATAAGCCAACGTATTTGGTTTATTAATGTATTATTTAGTGTGTTTGGGAAATGATTTGGACATGCTCCCTCCTCCAGGAAGTTCATGAACTAAAAGTGGGTTCTTTACTTCCAGACTAGTAAACTTACTGAGAAAATACAGTGACAGTGCTGTCTTCTGTGGGTCAATTTCAGAAATACAGCTGTTGTAAAACTCTGCTTTTCCTGAAGGCAACACCCTCTTGTTCAGCACTGCAAAGCAGAAGCCTTGTAGCTGAGGCCTCTGAGGCCCGCCACCTCAGGCCACCTTCATCTCCCACTGTTTCCTCTGCTTCACACACTTTCCACTCAGTGCAAACTTCTGTTTCCCTTCCTCCAAGAAACCTTCAGAGCTGCTCTCACAATCCTCTTCCCCATGATCTTGTAGATGAATTAAGTTATTTTTAATTTTTCACCATCAGAAAATGCTCTGATAAGTGTTCTTGTGTACATGTGCAAGTTTGTCCAGGAAATGT
This sequence comes from Nannospalax galili, assembly GCF_000622305.1. NCBI lineage: Eukaryota > Metazoa > Chordata > Mammalia > Rodentia > Spalacidae > Nannospalax > Nannospalax galili. Next base: position 4,465,117 of record NW_008340872.1, on the reverse strand, counting down.
GCCTGGGGGTGGAGTTGTGGAATTACAAGGGACACATTTCATTTTCTAGGTATTGTCAAAGTGTTTACCAATTACATTATTAACTACAAGGAATGAAGGGCTGACAGGTAATGATCAACACAGTAAAGTTGTTCTGGGCTCCTATAGATATTAGATCTCAGAATGGGGTCTACAACCCTTCCAGATGGATGAGAGCCATCAATTCCTCCCAGCAACTGTTTGGTAGAAAATAATGTGAGATAACTAATCTTATGTGCCAACTTGACTGAGCTATGGGATACCCAGAGAGCTGGCTAAACATTATTTGTGGGTGTATCTGAGAAGGTGTTTCCAGGCGTAACCGAGCACTTAAATTGGGAAACTGAGTAAAGCAGATGGCCCTCCCACAATGCAAGTGGGCATCATCAATCTCTTGAGGATCTAACCAGAACAAAATAATACATGAAGGTTAACTTGCCTCTACCTGACTGGGCTGAAGCTTCCTTCTTCCTCTAGTGTTTCTGATTCTCTTGCCTTCAGGCTCATACTGCTGTCTACACCATTGACCCCCTCCAGCTCTCACGCTTTTAAACTATTAATACATCAGCTTTTCTGGGTCTTCATTTAAGCTGCGTTGATGATCCATGATAGACTGTGGGATTTCTTAGTCTCTACTATTGTATGAGTCAATACCTTGTAATAAAAATCTTTCTCAGATATAGATAAAAAATTACATGGATGACTGGTAGGTAAATAGTGATAGATATATGATTGATAGGTGATAGATATAGATTGATATATATAGATATATAGATAGATGGATGATAGATTGATGATAGATATAGATGGATGATAGATGATAGATAGATGATAGATAGATAGATAGATAGATAGATGATAGATAGACAGATGATAGATGATAGACAGACAGACAGATAGATAGATGCTAGATAGACAGATGATAGATGATCTTCTATTGATTCTGTTTCTCTAGAGAATATTCACTAATACAGAGTGGTTGACTATCTTACTCTAAATAAAAGCACAGGCTAGTATGAAAAAGGAGAGCTGAGTCACTGACAGCCAGGGAGCCTGGGCCAGCCACCCATGTTGCTTCCTTTCTTGAGTCTTTGAGGTAAGGTCAGGAGCAGTCTCTTGACCCTTCAGTTAATGAAACAGCCTACCTGCTGCTATCAACATCTGCTCTAATGAAAGAGCATGTGGAAACCCAAGATCCTAATAGGTAGCTGACATGTTGATGACAGGTGGCAATCAAGAGAAGGCCAGGCAGAGAGCATATGGGAGTAGAAGCCACAGCAACACTGTCATGGGAGATCTGTGTGTACATCTGGATTGGAGACTCATGCTTGTCCATCATTCCACTTGGAAGTGTCAGAAGTAAGGAAAGTCAGCAGAATGACTGTGACCTCAGCAGGTAGCTAGACTGGGTCCATGATCCATGATCTTAGGCAACTGTTTAATCTCTGTGCTTTTACCTCCTTATCTGTGAAGTGAGAACATTTATATAAATTTATAAAATTAATGAGAGGATGTAAGCACAATGCTTGTGAGAGCCTGATGGACAGTGAGACTTGAAGAAATTCACTTGTTTCTCTGAACACCCTCATCATTGCTATTTCAAACTGGAGCCTATGACCAGCTCTATTGGAGCAAACTGCAACATCAGGTATGGCCCTGTGTGCATACATTCTGATGACTGATTAATGGTGACTCCTCATTGAGAAGAATTCCAAGACGCCCTTGTTCTCATCTGCTGAGAGCTGTCAAGCATGACCCATTGGTAATGTCTGCTGTGGCCCCTGATGGGAAGTGGTATCAGATACTCATGTGCCTGCCTCCATGTAGCCTGCATTTTACAATTTAGGAAAGGACTTGTCAACAAAAAGAATGGTTTCTATAGGAAGCCAACTGCACACGGCTCCATTTAAAAACATACTGAAAGCAGGCACAGCATTCTTTTTTGTTGTAAGTTCCAGAGAGAATTTCCATATTCTCTTTCTTGTCTGCTCTGCCCTTAATGCCTGCAGTGGTGGACAAACTCAGGTGACCTATTCTTAAGTGGATGTGTGCTGGGCTTTCTGCAGTTGGAGCTACCAAAGCGGAGTCTTGTGGTGAAAGAGATTCACATGAGAGCACAGCACAGTGGGAAGCGCCCAGGAACCACAGGCCTGGAGCTTTGACAGAAACCCACAGTGTGAGGCTGGGTGGGGCAGGTGACTTCTCGGAGCCCTGGTTTCCTAAGTATTAAGAAAGGTATATCTCAGCCAGGCGTGGTGGCGCACACCTTCAATCCCAGCACTCAGGAGGCAGAGGTAGGTAGACTCTGTGCGTTCAAGGCCAGCCTGGTCTACATAGTGAGTTTCAGGCCAGCTGGGGCTACAGAAAGACCATGTGGGAAAAAAGAAAGAAAGAAAAAAGGTAAATCACTAATATCCACTCCATTTTGTGTTTCTATTTTAAGAAAGGGAAGGTATCTCTTAAGTTACAATAGTTTTGGGAGTGGAAGAAGTTTGCCAATATGTATACTTGGAAGACGTTTTGAAAGACTTGCTCCCAAATCTTCCTAGCTTGTCCAATTGTAAGATAACACTCTATCCCAGGCTTCCACTGAGGATGAATTTTTCACAATGAAAAATATAAGTTGCCAGGACAAAAGGTGATGTTGTATGACAGTCAGGATCACAGAGCAAGTTATCTTGAGATGTGAATTCGAGGGGAAGATCTATATACTAGGCTAAACCAATCCCCACTGTCCTTACACACACACACATGAACTCACATGTGCCAACTTCTCAACCCATTGAACTAAAGTCAGACTTTCACAACATTATCAATTAATACATTTCATGGACCTCTACTCTGTTGGAACAACTATTACATTTGCCACCATGAAGGGTAAGTGAATACATATAACCAGACAACCATTGCTATGTTTTATAAACAGTAATATGATGTATTTAGCAATATGGCACCAAGAAAAGTAATATAATAGCAATTTCTTTTACTAAGAGTTAACAACGAATGTGAATTTGCACCTCTTTTTTATATACAATAACTATAACCTAACTAAGAATTCATATAAGCTCATTAAAATGACCACTAATAACCACAAGTTCCTCTTGCCTGAGTGAGAAGTATCATTTTTCTCCAAATTGTTCTCATTGGGAGTGGCCATCCTCCCTGTGAAGGGGTGGTCACTCTTGACCCTTCTTCCTTTAATGTGATCATCAGAGCCAGTTAAGGAGTCTTGGAAGGAAATCTTGTCCCTGGCACATCATGTTTTAGATGCAAGAAAATATTTTTTTAATCCATCACAATTACACAATTCACTTTTTTAACATTTTAAAGCCATTTATGGATACTTGCTTATAAACTACTCTTTGATGTTTTCCAAAAGTCTACCTTCTGTGGAGGAAAAACTGACCACTGTTAAAGCTCCTGGATAGAAAACATCACAGGATCTGAAGGCACTTACTTATGAACAATGTCAAATATAGCTTAGACTTTTAGAACAAATAGTATATAACTTCTTTTTTTCCTTTTTATAATAACATCTTTAAAGGAGCCGTGTTTGAAGAGCTGACATTCATTTTGAATTTTGGACAAAGTTACATGAGAATAATGTACTTTTTTATTGGGGGTTGGGATGGGGGCGCTAGCATGCCATGGTTCAAGTGTGGAGATCAGAGGGCAATTTGCAAGAGTTGGATCTCTCCTACTGTGTGGGTTCTGGGGAATCAAACATATCAACAGGCTTAGCAGCAAGTGCCTTTACCCACTGAACCATTTTTACCTTTTGGCCAGCAGAAGAATCAGGTATTTTGATCTCTGAGCCTCCTTTTGTCTGCATGAATTCAGCCTGACTTTCTTCCTTACTCCCATCAAAGTGCCTGTGTCCAAATCATCACTTAAGAAAGCCCCCAGCATCCTACTTACCACGTGGGAGCCTTTGGGATTCCACCAATTTATCGTCCTGACTCAAGAATTCTACCAATTCTGTATTACTCTCTAAACATTATTTGCTTGTTTATACCCCATCTCACAGAATGGGACTACAAGGAGGGACATTTTTAAAGACATCATCAGGGGAAGCTAAGAAACTAGAATTTTTGTTTCCATACTGAGAGGATAACAGGGGAAATGACAAATGGAATGCCCAAATGCCATCTTCTTACCCATCTGTAATTCTGCCAGAAGGGAACTAGGAAATGCCCGATCTGGGTTGCATGGGCTCTTCTTTAGGAAATAGGACATTAGGAATCTTTGCTCAACCTCTTTTTCTATTTTGGCTTTTTCAGACAGTTTGACTATATAGCCCAGGCTAGCTTAAAGTTCATGATCCTTCTGCTTCAGCCTCCTGAGTGTTGGGGTTTTTAAAAAATTTTCATTGAATTTTTGTGATTTTCATACAATATAATTTGATGATATTTAGACCCCTGCCCCATCCACACCTCCCGTTATTGCCCCTACCCAGCTTAATGTATTATATTATATATATAAAGTCCTATAGAGTCTAATTTGTATCCTCAAATGTCCTTCAGTGTGGGTCCTTCCACTGGAGTCTGGTTAACCTACCAAGAGTCTCATCCTTGAAAGAAATTGTCTCTCCCCTTTCCAGCAGCCATTGGTTACCAAAATTTCCCGAAGTTGGGTTGGTGTTTCTTACCCACTTCCCCATGCCTATGCTGGGATTCTGTCTGGTTTAAGCTTTCATGGGACTTGTGCATGCTGTTACCATTGCTGTGAGTTCATGTGAGTAACTGACCAGCTATTGGGAAAACTGTTTCATTTTGGTCATCCACCATCTCTGGCTCTTACAGTCTTTTCACCTCCTCTTCCACAATGATCCCTGAGCTTTGGGAGGCAGAAGTTTGATGTAGGTGTCCTATTTAGGGAGAAGCCTGAGTGCTAAGATTTTAAGAATGTGCTACATATGTCCAGTTCCTATTCTTACACTGACTGAAAAGATCACAAGACATATTCTGTGTTAATTACTTTTCTTGTTGTTGTGACCAAATGCCTGACAAGAAGCAATTTAAGGGAAGAAAGGTTATTTTGAATTACAGTTTGAAAGGACATAGTGCATCATGGTGGCTGGATAGTGGGTCATCTGGTCTCATTACATCTACAGTCAGAAGCAGAGTGTGACTAGAAGCCATGCTATAAATCTCAAGGCCTGCCCCCAGTAACCTGCTTCCTCCAGCAAGGCTCCACTTAAAGATTAGATAACTTTCCAAAACATTGCCACCAGTTAGGGACCAAGCATTCAAATGCATGAGCCTTTTGGAGATGTTTCACATTCAAACAACATTCTGCCCCTGTACCCCATAGGCTCATGGTCATCTCATAATGCAAATGCATTTAGTCCAATTTCAAAAGTCCTTATAGTCTGAACCATTCCCAACATTGTTGAAAATCCAGTCTCTTTTAAGATCAAGGAAATTTCTTAACTATGAGCCTTTATAAAAATAAGCTACATATTAGGTTCCTGGCAGGCTCCTAAAATGGTTGTGCAACTTCCAATATTCTAAAATGGCGAGTCTGAGCTTAGCCCAGCAAAGTTCCTCTTCTTATTGGGAGACTAACCAATCCTGAGCTAAACTGCCCAGCCTACATCATGGAAAGTTATCCAAGCATATAACTGCCTATAAAAGATGTCTTGACTTCCCCTACTGGCTGCTGTTTCTCTGCTTCCTGGGGGGCAGTCCAGCAGTCTGTTTACTCTCAAACTGCTGTTCCCCATGGAGTTGCCTTGGTCGGTGGTCTTTGCCACGCCCTTTCATATACTACATACTTCTGATATACAGTGGCACAGAGTAAACATTCCCATTCCAAAAGGGAGGAATAGAGTCATTGCAAGAAGATTGGACCAATGCAAGACTGAAACACATCAGAAAATCATCAAACTTTGCAGCTCCTCCAACAGTCTTTGGCAACCCTGCCCCTCCAGTGCTTATACCTACATTACATGAGAACTCCCACTTGAGATAGCTCCACTCCATGCATGCAGCTTTCTTTGGTGGACATACCACCATCCTGGGATTTCCAGCATCCTAGTATATCCATTACAACTGATGTGTCACGTTCCCAGCCTCATTCAATGGTCTATCAGGACTTCTTGCACGGAATTCAACCCTAACACACATCACTTGGCCTCAGTGGCTTTCTGAAACCTTGGTGCAAGCCTCCATGACCCTCACTCTTTCATCTTTTGTGTCTAAAGCAGTACCATGTGGATGGCAATGCCATGTTCTGCTGCCAGTTTGAGATGTAGCCTGGCTCCCTAAGATCACAGTTACCAGAGCCTCTGTGTACCTTTGAGGCTGAATCTGAGAAAGCACTTCCCTAAGCAACTGTTTTCAAGCAGGAAACTCCTTCAGTGAGCATATTCATGTGTATGAATATGGGCATGCATGTGACGTGCTGTGCATGTGGAGGTCAGAGAACAACTATAGGTGTTATTCTTAACTTTCTTCCTTGTTTGAGACAGGATCTTGCTATTCGACACTGTGAACAACAGGCCAGCTGGCCCATGAGCTTCCAGGGATTCTCCTGCCCACCTCCCATCACCACAGGCATGTTGAGATTACAGATACCTCCTACTGCAACTATCTTTACTTGGGTTCTGTGGATCTGAACTCAGGTCTTTATGCTTGCATATCAAGTGCATTATCTGCTGAGCCATCTCTCCACCCATGTTTTTGTCTTAGATAATAGAGCCTTACTATATGGCTCAGAATAGCTTTGAACTCATGATCCACCTGCCTCATCTGTCCAAGTCCCACCACTACTTGCCCCTTGAAATACAATTTTCGCTGAAAATGGCATATCTCTTTCATACCATCACAATACCAAAAGATCGTAAGTCAAACCATTCTATGTTAGGGGTAGTGTATGTGATGTTTTGTCACTTAAGGTTAAACATGCTTTAGTTTTCAGACTTAAAAAAAGACAAGATTGATGCATATAAAAGCTATTGAGTTGAGAGAGAGAGGGAAGAGAGAGAGAGAGAGAGAGAGAGAGAGAGAGAGAGAGAGAGAACAAATTAAGGGCAATATACCAGTCTTTAAACAAAGTACCATTTACATAAGCAAAATCATTCTCATTAAAGTCTGTTTATGGCTTCCTAAGCCCCCATAAGCACTGAATGAAAAGAAATACCTCCTTGATTCAAGGCAGTAGCTCTTGAAATAAACCATACATTCCTGTCTGGGGTTGGGGGCTCAGGGAGAACCCATTCTAAGCAAGAACAAAGGTTCTGGGGAAAGCAGTTTCCCACAATGCAGCAGAATGATTGACAGACTGATTATTAGGCTGAGTTAGCCTCATCTGGCCTTTTTAAACTGCAATATGGTATGCATAACATGACATATGAATGCAAAACTCCTGGCAGGTCCTACATAGGAGACAATGGAGCTGGCAGCCCAACACTACAGCAGCTGGGAGGGGAAGGCTTGGTTTCTGCACATTAACACGTTTGACATTTGGTATCTAAAGGGAAGAGCTAATAAGTAACCTGCCAACGATGACATTCTGTAATGACAGTTTTTATTACCAGCCAGCTAATCCTCCACTCCAGCTCTGGCCTTTCAGGCCATCTGGTGTTGAATTCTTATTTACTTATTTTTTATTTTCCTGGGGCTTGAACTTGGAATATTTGCCTCCTGCCAGTGTCACGTTTGAAAGTCAACTCCAGCGCTCTAGCAGTGGCCAGCTGGTTGTAGGTGATTTAACACTAAGATCTATAGAAAATTGGAGTGGACAGAGATTTTAGCAAGTGACCTTGGAATTGGGGTTCATATGCATGAAGCCAGCCAGATCTAGTGGGGTGAGGGAAATTTGTCTATGATTATTACCTCTTCTCAAAACCAATATACACAGGTTCTGTCACAACTTGATCACACACACACACACACACACACACACACACACATACACTGAGCATCGTTCAGTACCATGACATGCTCCAGGGACAAAAAAATAAGACTTAGGACCAGTGGGATGGCTCAGCTAGTAGGAGCACTTGCTGCCAAGCCTGACAACCTGAGTTCAATCCCTGGGACCCACTTTGTGGAAGGATTGAACTAATTCCCCAAGTTCTCCTCTGACCTTCACACACAGGCCATGGCATATGTACACACACAAAGAGACACACAAATTAAGTAAGTAAATAAATAAATACAATATTTAGCCAGGCATGGTAGTGCATACCCCTAGTCCCAGCAACTGGGAGGCAGAGGCAGGTAGATCTCTGTGAGTTCAAGGCCAGCCTAGTCTACATAGTGAGTTCCAGGCCAGCGGTGTTGAAGTGCCCATGGTAAGTATTGAGATAAATAAATAAATAAATAAATAAATAAATAAATAAATAAATAATTTAAAGTGTAAAGATTGCTTCAAGGCTGAAAGTGACAGGTCAGAAGGGCGGCTCTTATGTGATAAATCTCAAATCTCATTGATGGAATATAAGCTATGATGAACACAGTTATAACACAGGTGTTATATAGTCAGAGCAGAGAGGGAAGTCCTCCTTTCTTGCAGGATGTCAGAAAGAAAGTATCTAGAAGTGAAGAGGTATGAGGTTTCAGAGCATTTCAAAACTAACAATTCAGCTCGAAATATGGGCTAAATGCTTATGATCTCTCAAAATTCACATACTGAATCCCTAACCCCAATGTGGTGAGTTTGGGGAGTGGTGTCTTAGAGAAGTAGTTAGGCTTAGTTGAGGTTATGAGGGTGGGACATCCATGTTGGCCCTTCCCCAGGTTCTGCCCATGTGCCTAGCTACATCTGGCCCCATGCTTCACACACCACTGTGGGTTTGGTTACACACTCTGGCTTCTCTCACCCCTTTACCTTTAAGCATGCACTCCTCTCTGTCTTACCCCGAAACTCAGTTGACTTCACTCATCACCCATTCTTTTTTTAAAAATAATGTATTTTATTTTTATGTGTACAAGTATATTGCCTACATGTGTGTAAGTTCCCCCTCGTTGTGCAGTGCCCACAGAGGTCAGAAAGCAGCATCAGATCCCCTGGAACTGGAGTTTTGGATGGTTGTTAGCCACCATATGGGTGCCGGGAATCGAACCCAGGTCCTCTGCAAGAGCAGTCAGTGCTCTTACCGCTGAGCCATCTTTCCAGCCCCTCATCACCCATTCTTTAAGACCAGGTTCAAGTACTGTCACCTGCCCGCCTAGATCATCCCTCTGATCACCACTACTGCTGCCTTTCCACGCTACCCTGTGTGGTTTTTCTCTCCATGGTCTCTGGGAGACTGGAGCCAATTCCTTTTCCTCTTTGTCCTCCCATCATAGCACCTGGTACTGAGAAGTTACCCAACACACTCCCAGCACACTCATTTTCTTTTCCACTCTATCCTTGACACTAAATCTGAGTCGATGAAGGTTTAAAGACCCATCAGCAAAGCGTGTAAATTATAAGAAAACTCAACCATATACCATTAAAAATGCAAATTAACTCTCACAGGATCACGAGGAGGCAAAATTTAGTTTTTTCATTCTTTTTATTATTTTTATTTTACATGTATGAGTGTATTGTCTACATTCATATAAGTGCATCCATGTCATGCAGTGCCCAAAGAGGTCAGAAGTCATCAGATCCCCTGAAACTGGAGTTAAGGATGGTTGTTAGCTGCCATGTGGATGTTGGGAATTGAATCCCGGTCCTCTGTAAGAGCAGCCAGTGTTCTTAACCACTGAGCCATCTCTCCAGGCCCCCATTATTATTCTTTTATTATTTCTGCTTTCTTCATTTCCTGAAATGCATCTATAGTATTTTATCCCTCTCTCCATCTCTTTCTCCCTTTCTCCCTCCTTCCCCTCACCCTTCCTCTCCTTTTCTCTCTCCCTTCCCTCCCTCCCTCTGTAGGTCTTAGATTTCTTATTTCATGATCATGCCAGTTACATGTAAAGTATCGCACAACCCTCCTGGTAGCTTAAACACTCACCTCTATCAGACAGAAAAAAAAAATGAGATGTGAAAGATGTCCAGTTATCAGATGATTTAGATCTTTGCTTTTGTTTTGAAGGCAGTGATAAGCAGCCCTGACAGACACTCCAGAGAAATTGATAGACTATATGGGCCCCAATTTCCATAAAATTCAAAAAGAAAGGTGCCCAGATAGTCTTAATTCCTTAATTTTTAGCTCCCCAGTTTCTACAGTGTCGGTGCAGGAGAAAGCTCTGCTCCCTCTGCTTTGTCCCGTGAACCAACCATAAGCCATGACAAAGGCGGTAAAGGAGCAGATGCTTGTTCAGTGACTTTGGCCTCGATGCATGTGGGCAGACAAGCCATGAAAATAGTTTGTAATAATATTTACACCTAAAAAGTTCAGACTGATCTGGAGAGTCTGTATTTGTTAACTCTACCTCTTCTGGCTCCTAGATATCCCAATATCTGTCTGCTACTGACAGCCTTATTAGACCTACAAAATGAAGTCTTATATGTCATAGACTCCTCTAGTGTCCCCCACCTTGAGGTACACAGAGTCCCCTGAAAACAACACAAAAGGTAATTAGAAAGGAGAGACAAGAGAGATTATATTTGGACTCAGAAGTTGAGTTCAGCCACAGACACCTGTTTAGCTCAGGCACTCTTGAGAAGAAGACCTGTACCTTGTTCCTGACTATACTTCCATTTCTCGTAGCTAGCACTTAATAAGTGCTCACTAAGAAAATGCCCAATGAACAAATAAGTGTGTGAATACACATTCGTAATCTGATGTTTGCCATGGGTTTCTAATAGTCCCACAATAGCTTTTCTATATAAATATGCAGAAATTTGCTCTAGCTCACAGCCTTGAACGTACCTCCAAATTTCAACACACAATGTTATACTTCCCATCTCCTTCCCCCAGGTTCTTTCTCCTCCAGTCTAAGTTGACACAAATGTTAGAAGACCAAGGCAGAATAAAACTTATCAGAAGCAAGTGTAGATAACCCACAAAAGGCTGATGCACTCAGTCATGGACCTTACTCAATCCAATGTGTTGTGCTGTGTTGTATTATAGTGTGTGTGTGTGTGTGTGTGTGTGTGTGTGTGTATGTGCGCGCATGCTCAGCCTGAATGACCCTGTATGAAACCCAAGCGCTCTAGCTCCAACCCTACCCTCTGCGGGGGTGCTGAATCTCTCCTTAATGAGGAACAGTTTCCCTCATCTCTCCCCAAGTCACCACATCTGACCTCTTCTCCCAGGTGTTGGATCTCAGCAGTTTAGCCATTCTATTGAGGGTCTTGGATCCCCAGGTCACCAAAGCCATACTGAAGTTGGTGAGTGATGAGAGCCCAACCCCCTCCCTAGATCTGTGCCACAGTCTTAGACAATCTTTCATGGATTCACATCCCTCAGTCTTTTACTCCAGCTCCACCCTCAAAGAGGAGGCACATGGCCCATTATTGGAAGGGGGTCTGGTAGACGTGCTAACCCTCACCTTACACACCCCTCCCTTCTACCCGCACTGTGCCTCCTAGCTCCTTCTTCCTCTCTTAGGTCACACACATGATTTAAATTGAGCAACACCCCCCACTCCCAGCAGGTGCAGACCCTTAGCAGTTAGAAGCAGACACCCATTCAGCCCACCTAAGATGTTCTTGGGGGCTTTCCTGGGAGTGCTTCTGCCACACAGCAGACATCTGTATCCTGGTTTGTAGGCTGGTTCCATCTCCATCTCTTGTTTACCTGATTAAATCAGATTAAAATCAACATCAAAAGCTGCCTGTGGGCATGTGAGAAAACAAACAGGGTCAACACTTTCCTTTCATGATAATGAAAAATGAAGAAAGACAGCGACGCATCCAAGACCAGAATTCATCATGGATTTGTGACTTATTTTCACACGAGCTGAAGCAATCCATTCACCAGCTCTGCCCTCTGAGCACTGCCAGTGGCAGTAAGGGGAGTGGACAGGAGAGGGCCAGGCCCATGGCAGCATGTGCTGCTCCCCAGGAACAATCTGCCCTTCACAGGGAAGAGAACAGGCCTCTGGAACCTGATGAGCTCACAGGCAAAGTATATTTGTGGGGACTTCTGGTCACAGAAAATTAGAACTAGAAGTCCATAGCCAGATCCCATGCCAGCAGTGTCAACAGGAACTCAAAGGGAGACTTATCCTGTTCCATTTCACCAACGTTCAAGCAATTTCTTCTTGACATGAAAGATTAATGATAGCTGGATGGTGATAGATGATAGATGATAGATAGATAGATGATAGATAGATGATAGATAGATAGATAGATAGATAGATAGATAATAGATAGATAAATGGATAGGTATGTGATGGGTAGATGGATAGATGATAGATGATAGACAGATTATAGATGGATGATAGAGCAATCCTATCATGCTAACCTAAATAAAAACAGAGAAGATTGCACTTAGAAAAACAGCATTTATTTGGAAATGAGTTGCAGGGGATTGCAATCCAGCAGGCAGAGGCTGTGACCCAGTACAGGCGCATCCACAGAGGTGAAGGAAAATGGAAGATTTTAGAGATCAACAGGAGAAATTCACATAAGCTATTTTGAAACAAAAAGAACCTTAGTTCCAGGTGCTTCTCACAGGGGTTCGCACCAGTCCATTTTAGATACAGTGTCTAGATAAGTGTCTCTTATAAGCAGCAATATAGCAAGCTGCAATTGAGAAGAGTCTCTTTGATAGTTCCTGCTATCAGGAAATCACGCATGAGGGCCCTCCTCCGTGACCTCCTGCTCCCCACCAGCTCCATTTTGTCAGAGTTTGACACAAGTGACTCCATTTTGATTCTTAGAACAGTCACATGGGAAGATCAGCTACCGATATCCAAGCAGGTTGACACTGACACTTATGGACAACAGGAATACCCATAGCTTCAAGAATACAAATCCGCGGAAACAAATTGTTTCACTTTGCCCTCTATCAGTAGGCATTCTCTTTCTTGAAGAAATGTATTATTTTTTAAAGGCCCACTACTTTCAACTGTAACTGCTCGACTTTTCCTTTTATTTCAGACACTAGACCTATCACTGCTTTGATCTGATTTGATTTTTCTAACATGTTAGCATGTACCTCTGAAAATGACCAAGATAGAAACAGAGATTGGCTGACAATTTTGCCCTCAAAGTCTCAAATGTCTTCGTTGTTGGGGATGTCTGGTGCATTCTGGTTTGGTTAGTAATATCCCTCCCATATGCCTAGAAGCATCCCCTTGTCAGTTGTGGCAACCCAAAATGTATCCAGACATTGTCCAATGTGGTCCACAAAGGCAAAGTTACCTGAGTTAAGAAACAATCCTTAGAGATAAGGCTGTGGCAGAAAGATACTCAGCCACCTATGCTGAAAGTTATGTGCATTTTTTAACTCCAGAAATTGGAAAAACACATCTGTTTTCTGACCCAGGTCTTCTCTATACCTGAGTAGGAAATGGGGAAATCATAGCATGTTTGTGAAGAAGTCCCTCTATGAGGACAGAATATAGAATCAATTGGGTAGCCTTTAGGAAAACCAAAATTCAAAATGTATGAGAGGTTTCTATGTCCACACCCAGAGTTTGATGGAGGCAGAGCACATTCACTCAACAACTTCCAAAGAGGGCTGAAGTGAATGCAAAATGGATTCTTTTTCTTTTCTTTTTCTTTTTGAGACAGGATCTCCCTGTAGCCTCCACTGGCCTGGAATTCCATATGTAGACCAGGCTGACCTTGAACTCACAGAGGTCTGCCTGCCTCTGCCTTTCAAGTGCTGGGATTAAAGGTGTGCTCTACCACATCTGGCTACATGTCTTCACACTTCAATAGGAACTGAGCTTTCTGGGGTCACCAGCCTACCAGTCATGGATCTCAGAGCTCCTTCGCCCCCACAATTACATAATTCAATGCCTTACAATAAATTAATTAGGTAGATTATAGCATCTTTGATAGATAGATAGATAGATAGATTGATAATATTGATTGATAAACAGAAGCATCATAGTGGTTCTGTTTCTCTGGAGAACTCTAACACTCCATCTAAGCCAAAAATCCATGTTACATGTGTGTTTGTTGTAACTGTGGTACAACAGGCAGAAAGTTTGAGATTTCTGCTTCCCAGTGTAGAGACCTGTCATTTATAACATCTTAACCCCAAGCCAGTAGGATTGAGAAAATGATGCACTGGGAATAACTAAGCCTATCCTTTGGTATAAACTAACATGAGTTTATTATGTGGCAAATACATAACCCTATAAACTGATGTAAAGTATATTGGTAAATTGTCAAATGGTATTTACACTTTTTGGGAGCAGATTCTGGGAGCCTCTCTGTTCTGGGTCACATTGGTCCCTCAGTTCTATAAGGGGGAGAGTAAAATAGCAAGTAACTAAAGGTTTTAAAAACACTGTGTCCTTGAAAACAGCTAAACGGTAAACTATTTCCAACAGAGGACACCATTGTTTATCCCACGATATAAAGATGCTGCAGTGGGAATAAGCATTAGGGAGTTCATCCATAGAGAAACTGCTCAGATCTGAAGCTCATCCACAGAAAGGACGCTCAATCAGGAGCTCCAGCTGACTGCCTCAACATCCCCGTCTGGCTTTGCTGGAGGATTGTAAGCCCCCAGTTTGATAATGTTAACTTTGCATGTTCCTTCCTCGGCTTTTCTTGCCATCTCTGCTGGGTGTAATAAATTCATGAGTTGACCATGCTTTGCTATCTGCTGCTTCCTATTAATTCTTTTACTTTTACTTGCTTTATACTTAACAAACTTACTCAAACCTGAAAGTAAAAGCCAGAAGACTGCGAGAAGAGTTGAGAAATGCCATCAGCTGGGCAGGATTCAACACAGCCACTTGTAGCCATGAACCCACAGCAGCTATGGTTGCAGCCCTGGGCCTACATGAAACTGACCTTGTCGATATCATATAGGGATAGAGGAGAGGCTCATGGGGCCCTAACCCTCCCTGCTCAACTATTGGTAACTGAAAGATTCTGGGAGAAGAGAGTATCTTCGATTGTGCAGCCACTGGAAAACACACTGAGCTCCAGTGGGTGGTTCCAACCCCGTGGTTACATAAATGGCCTTGGCTAAGCTCAGTGAGCTTTGAGAGAGATTTGTAGGGAGGAACGGGTTGATAGAGTGGGAAGAGTAATTAGAATGCATTATATATATGAAATTGCCAAAGAACAAATTTAATTAATAAAAAAATCTATTTAAAAAAGAAGCTACAGCTATCATAGATCATTCTCTGAACACATGAAACAACAGAGAATCAACCTAATGGTTCAGCATCAAGTTCTGATTGCTCTCTATAGCTTTCAGAATGAAGAAAAAATTGAAGCTGGGCAATCCCTCCACAATGTCTAGCCTTATTCAAAAGCACGTCGCCCCTTAATCCTTCCTTGTGACCTGCTATCAAATTAATCCTCACCGCCAAAGATCTCAAGTTTTGCTGCCTCTTTCCTACCCACCCACACGTGGTTGACACTTAAATATACACTACCCATCTACAGGTCTTGCATGATCTTGTGTTTGAATTTTCACATCTGTCCATCAGTTCCAGCCACTTCTAGACAGATAATAAGTCCGAGGACCCCTGAAGGAAGGTTTTAGAGTCGATCTGATATTTCTGGTTCACCTGCAGCATCTGGGAAAAGGTCTTCAGATCCCTAAGGCAGAAAGTGAATATTTGGAGCAACTTCACACTAATGAAATAATTAAATCAAAATTAGAGCTGCTTAGATCATTTCTGTAGAGACTGTCTGCCTGCTGATTAAAGCACAGGCAGAGGGAATGTTTCTTGTAACTTGGTCCTTTTTACTCAGAGGGTGGGAAGCACATTTCAAAGACTTACTAGAGCTTTAAGTCAAGGGGAGGAAAACAGTCCCCGCCTGCACTCTGGGAGGCGAATTCCAGACACAGGGCTGTCTTCCCACCAGCACCTCGTGCTTGGCCCAAATAGGGCTGCAGTTGTTTTCAGTCCTTGTGCTTCTAATTCCAAAGAAACGGCTTTTTTATTTGGCTTTCAGTCTATTACTCATGCGGTGCAACATGTCTGTGCTTCCACCCAGCCAAGAAAGTGAAATATAAGAGATTAAAAACAGATTTGTCTAGTGAACAGGTGTCATGTATTATCTAATAGCAAACTAAATATAAAGAGGGAGACTAATTAAAGTTCTGGCGTCTCTCCTGCTGTTGGCTTCCCGGCTCTTTAACTCTTGAAACTGCCCCTCAAATGGAAGAGCAGAATTCACTGAGGAGGGAGGCTGTGCTTTACACTTCTGTGGGCGTGGGTGGGTGTGTCAGTGTGTGAAGAGTGGGGGTGCTGGCAATGCCAAACAATGAACAACATTAATAAGAAAGTTCCGGTCTTCTAGAACCTTATTCCTCAAAATGGAGTCCTCAGATTTACAGCCTGCGCATGTCTAGGTAAGCTTGTATAAAGAAAAGCCTATGTCACATTCCAGAGGTCCTGAATTATAACCTGTATTTCTAACAGTGGACCTCCAGTTGATTCCCAGATACACTGAAGTCTCAGGTGAACCATACCAGGAACCACAGTAGAACAGATTGGAATTTCTGGTAGGACGGCAGGGGTGGGGGTGGTGGTGAAAGGCAAATTTGGGTAGGCTATTTGGTGTTTGCCTCAGGCTGGCTCAGCACATTTTCCCCATAAAGTTATGGAGAGTAAATGTTTAGGCTTTGCAGGCTTCACCCTCTGTTATAAGTAATCAACTCTGTCGCTATAACACAAAAGCAGCCACAGACACGACGCAAACAAATTAGCATGGCTGTGTTCCAATAAGACTTTATTTCTAAAAGCAGACACTAGACTCATTTTAGTTCATAGGCAGTGGTATGCCTGGCCCCTGGTTTGAGGGAACAGATAGGTATGTCTTCATGTAGCACGGAATACTCTAGATCAGTTCTGGACTTGATTCCACCTGATCTCAAGACTTGAAGTCTTACCAGCCTTGGAAGCCAGCTCTGTCAATAGGACAGAATACTTTAAATCAGAGACTTATTTTCTTCAGTGGCATATGATCTAGTTTCTATTCCTCAAGCATGCTCTTACTCTGAAAATTATTAGAAATTCAGGTTGGTGCAAACTTGAAGCATTCCTAATTGTGTGTGTGTGTGTGTGTGTGTGTGTGAGAGAGAGAGAGAGAGAGAGAGAGACCTCTATAGAGGGGTGACCAACTAAAGTGAGTGTGATTGTGTGTGTGTGTGTGTGTGTGTGTGTGTGTGTGTGTGTGTGTGTGTGTCCTGAAACACTCTTAATTATCTTCTGATAATCCTTGGAAGAGATTCTGAACAGCTCCAGAGTAAAGACCTGCAGCTGCTGACATTTTGGAAAATGCTTTGGAGCCAGTTAGGATCAAAGGCAATGAGAGCTGCATTCTGGGATGTCTTGGGAAGTAATGTGGAGCATGCTTAGAATGACTCCACCTGAGAAGGTAAAAGCTGGACATTTGCATACAAGCTCCATCAGTCAGGGGTTGAGGGATGCTCCCGCTGGTAGGAGGAAAGGGGTAAGGATACCCTTGGTCTTCTTTCCAGTCTATCCCAGCCTATCTCAGGTATAACAGAGAGCAGGAGATGACCTCTGGCAGAGTCTAGGTACTAGAAGATAGAAATCAAGCTGCCATCAGAGACACGGTGAGCACCAAGGAGTATGAGTTGGGGTGTCAGCAACATCTGCCCTGCCCTCTGTCACCACCCTCTCTAAACATATAACTGAGTAGACCCATAACACACACAGGAAATCTGTGTCAGCGTGGGTTGTATTCAGTTACAAGAACTTGAAAATGTAACTACACCATGCTTTAAATATATTAGAGGCCTTGTTTTCTCATGGAACCGAAAACTATGAGCCAGGCAGACAGGGTCTGGCAGGGTGGCACCACAGTGCCAGGAAAGACCAAGCTCCATTCCTGCCATCAACCTTCCTTATATGGCTTTGATCCTCATGTTGGTCCACTGATGGCTGAAGGATGGTCACTCCAACCCCAGCACCTCATCTCTGGGCTAGGGGAATGATAAAAGGAAGGTCAAAGGTCAAATGCATGACACCAGCGTTGAGCCCACTCTAAAAACAGCCCTCCCAGAAGTCCCTCCAAAAAACTTCAGCTTCCATTTCTGGGTCAGAACTCTCCCTTGGGGATAATCCATAAAGAAGACCAGGAAATGGAGATTTAATTTTAAAATTTGATACATTGCTGCCATAAACAAAATTTGGTAAAGAAGAAATGGAAAGATGCTGAATAGGAATTTAATAGTTTCTCCCACAGAATGTTTCTCCCACACACTGATATTGACATACTACCAACTTGAGCAAAAAGTATAGCTGACTATATCCTAGAAAACATTTGAAAACTACAAAGGTTTTGCACTAATGATAAAGTGGGGGCATCTAACCTAAGTGAGACACGCTGACCGCAAACTAGCACAGGTTCTGTCGTTACAAATGCCTGCTACTTGTTGATTGGTTAAATGTCTTTTTTCCCCTTTGCAAGTTTGGAGGTTAGCCCAGTATTTGAATAAAGACGACCAGCTTCTATGAAATGGTGCATGATGATTCCATGTTAATGAATCAGAAACAAGAGTGACACTTCTCTAATAACATAAATGGGTTTTGTTAAATGAACAGCTGTGAAATCCTACTTAAGACAAATTTCCCACTTTTTCCAAAACTCCATGAAAATATCAGTAAAGGAAAAACTGAAATTATAAACATACAAGGACAAAGTGGTAAGCAATTATCCTGGTTTCCTTTCTGTTACTGTGATAAAACACTTTGAACAAAAACAACTTGGGGAGAAAAAGGCTTATTTTCCTTATACTTACAGTCATAGTCCATCACTGAGGGAAGTCAGGGCAGGAACTCAAGAAGGAGCTTGAAGCAGAAACCATGGAGGAATGCTGTTTGCTGACTTGCTCACAAGCTCACACTTAGTTAGCTTTCTATCCAGCCCAGGACCACCTGCCTAAGGATGGCAGAGCCTACAAGGGGCTGGACCCTCCTACATCAATTACCAACCAAGACAATCCCTCGCAGACATGCCCACAGACCAATCTGATTTAGGAAATTCATCAATTGAGATGCTCTTCTTAGATGGTTCTAGGCTGTGCCAAATTGATAAGTAAAGTTAACTAGAATAGCAAGTTACAAAGCCAGTGAGCCAGTCCTTCTCCCATAGGACCATGGAAATGTTAAAGGAGAAGAAACACAGGATATACAGGAAGTGGAAGTCAGACTGGGGGCTGAAAGAAGAGCCCTGTTTAAAAGTGTCCATGGACAGCTGACTCTTGAACTTTCCCACCATTTCCTAGACCTCAAACAGTAAGTTTTGTTCTCTAGACAACTTGAACCTCAGACTCTCTCCACTCAAGGAACTAAGCAGGTACAAGGTAGATGGAGAACTGAGCTAAAAACCTAGGACTATAATGAAAGTCTATTTGGAAAAAGTAGAATCTTTATACTCTTTCCCCATTTGTTCCCAGGACCTTGAGAAGTATTTGAATAATTTTTTTCTTTTGTCTTTTTAAGAGAGGGTTTCCTTGTAGGCACAGCTGGTCTAGAACATGCTATGTAGACCAAGCTGGCCTCTATCTCACAGAAATCTGCCTGCCTCTGCCTCCCAAGTGCCGGGATTAAGAGTGTGGGCCATCACACTCGGCTTTGAATAAACATTTCACCTGAGATTCTGAACAGCTCCAGAGTAAAGACCTACAGCTGTTGACATTTTGGGATTCTCACTTTACAAAAAGCTGACTGTCCCCTCCTCCTACCCTGCACCAATGCTGATGTGACATCTTCCTGTTATGAAATTTCAGAACCTAGAGGCAAAGATATCAAAGTTATTAGAGGGCGAGAAAAAAAAGGGTTTACATTATTTAGAATGACTTTATTTTTCAACAACATCCTAAGAAGCTAAAATCAAGCTGATATAGCAGTTAAATCCTGCACTAAAAATACTTTTCAACCTAGAAATCTATACCTAGCTAAATTATCAAAAGATGGACTAGAGGGGAGTACTAGAAAATTTGCCTCCAGCATACTTTTTTAAAGAAAAGATGAACTGAGAAATAAGAAGGCCTAGTCCATGGGATTTATGAACTCACTCTAGTGAAAGATAAGCAAGAAAACTTCCCTTCAGCAAAGGAGCAAGATCACCAATCAGTTAAATCATGACGTGTTAGTGCTGCTGAAGGCTCAGCAGTCCATGGAGGTCAGCAGGAAGAGAAATGAATCAATTAATTCCAGGAAATGTTTACAACTTTGTAAAGTAAGAGTACTACAGATAAGTAATTAGAGAACTTGACAGGAAAAAAAAAGCAAATGAAAAATGAAGCGAAGCACTAGTTAACTCTGGGGAAGAGTAAAAGGTCCATAAGAAAGGAAATGTAGGGCTGGAGAAGTGCCTCAGAGGTTAAGAGCACTGGCTGCTCTTGCAGAGGACCTGGGTTTGGTTCCCAGCACCCACATGGCAGCTAACAACCATCTGTAACTCCAGTTCCAGGGGACCCAACTGTCTCTTCTGGCCTCCATGGGCCATTGCACAACATGGGTGTATACTTACACACATGCAGACAAAACACTCATACACATAAAAAACAAAAATTAATTAATTAAATCTTTTAAAAAGGAAATGTAAATGGATATAACTCCTACACTTAGACAAAATATGTAGATAGATTAGATAGATAGATAGATAGATAGATAGATAGATAGATAGATAGATGATAAAATTTTAAAAAGCCCCTCTAGAACTGTTGTTGACAAAAGACAGTCTCCTCCCATTCATGGGTAATAGTGAGAAACATCCCACGGACTCTTCCAAGCCTGGCAGAGTTAAGCCATCTTGCCTACCTCTGTGATTAACACACCATTGTAAGAGTTTATTCTTCTTTGTCTCACCATCTCTGCTCCATCACTCCTGGTTTCCAGGACCACATCACAAATAAACTCTCTGTACTGAAAACAAACTTCACTTGGATTCTCCTCCACCCCTTTTTTATTTTTTAAAAAAGTCTCATTTTGGTAATTAAACTCTCAAGACCTATATACTAGTATGATTTTTACCTTAAATTTAAAGGAAGACTCAAGACTGTTCAGACCTGAGGGCCGACTGGCTGTCGCAGGGCTTCAGCAATTTAGCCACAATTCTCAGTGTTAAGCAAGGGCTCTGGTTCTTCAGGGTGGAAGAGGAGATGGAAAAGGAGAGGTAAGGAAAGGTAAGACCTATGACCCGTATTACCATGAGAAAGTGAGGCTGTTTCTTGGCTGACAGGGTGGGGAAGCCCCTATCCCCACCATTCTTGGATTTTCCCACAGAGATCCTCTTGACATGGATAAATAGTCTTCTCTGACTGGCCCCCAGCTAGTTCCCTTTCAGCTGTTAGGAATCCAGTGGCTTTTCCCCCTCTACTGAGAATAAAGACTCTTTTCATGTGTGCCTCATGTGACTCAGAATCTCACCTTTAGAGTTTTCAAGAGTGATTCAGATATCACACTAATCCTTCCAAGTTCCTAGAGAGTTTTGTCGGACTCTGAGGGGCCAACTGAAGGCCAAGTCCCTAGACTCGAGGTGAGAAGAAAGTGTTTCCCACACTATTCATGTGTATCACCATTGGCAGATATGTTGGGGGGTTGCTAGGGTTAGGATTCTGTAAACTGGGACAGCTGTCTCCAATAGCTTCACCTAATCTCCAACTTCCAAGACTTCTACAACCTCTTTTTATAGCCCAGAAGTTCATGGCCAGCTAAGGGTTTGTGATGGTTTAACCTTGTCTTTCAACTTCATTGCATCAAAAGGCACCTAAATTAGTGAAGCACACTTCTGGGTGTGTCTATGAGGGCACTTTCAGAAATGACTTGACCGTGGAAGCTCTGACCTGATCAATGGCTTAATTCATTGACAGATTCAGGATTTGAACAGACTACTGGAAGATGGTAGAATTATGGAAGCTGGGGCCTCATTGGAGGAAGTGAGCTTCTAGAGTTGTGCCTTCGAAGGGTATATCTTTGGCCCTGGCCCTTTGCTGTTGCTCCTTTAGCTTCCTGGCTGCCATAAGGTGAACACCTTTCCTTCACCATGACTTCTGTCCTGGATCTTTCTACTATGCCATGAGCTTCAATGCAACAGAATCAGCCAATCATGGACTAACACCTCTGAACCATGATCCCAAATAAACCATTCCTCTCTTAAGTGGTTTTTCGTGTTTGTCACAGTGACAATGCTAATTAACACATGATAGAATCTAATTATTGAATTCTCTTTTGCAAGACCTGTTCCTGTGATCTTATGCCTCACTTGAAATTTTAGAATTCATCTGCATCTATCTTGAACTTTCATCTTAAATTGAGGGAAAACAAACTGTTACATGTAATAGGCAATTTGGCTCAGAACTAAACAATAGTTACATTATCATAATAAATGTAAACATTGGAAATTAATTTAATAAAAACTGGTGATAATACTAAAATTGGGAGATGGGGGTCAAAGGGCAAATCTCCAGGGTGCAAACAAGCTCTACTATGGTTTGTCGAAGCAGGAATCAAGGTTGTTCAGGAAGCATCTGGATCTCAGGGAGCAGTGCCTAGTTGCACTGAAGAGCTACACTAGCATGCTCCACCGTCTCTGGTGCCCACACAGCAGCCAAGACATCACACCAAGACATATGGATCACATATCAAAGAATCTGCCCTTCACCCTCACAAAAGCCGGACCACACACCACCAAGGTTTCAGGACAGTCCCTTTCCCCTCTACTCCTTTTCCTCAGGAACTTATTCCAGAATGTAGGTGAGTAAGTGCACACCTGATGGGTGAGGTTTAAATGCCATTCCTACCCCTCAGCAGCAAGGAAGACCAAGAACACAATGTTCAATTCATCTATCTTGGGAAGTACACAGCAAATTACCAAGATGTAAGACATGTTCAAAAAATATCAAGCTTCTACAAATAACAAATGTCTACTTTGAGGAAGTCAGCAGACTGATGAAAATACATAAACCCCAAAACTGCAGGTTAGCATCTCACCTAGAAAGATGGTGGTGAAGACTGGAAGAAACTATTTCAGAGTTAAAAGTCCTAGAGACCCATGTGAGGGGAAGAGGAAATTAGTCAAGGGCAGCTGTTTTTCATACTTCTTAGAAAATGTTCTTTATTTCTTTATACCTGTACATGTGACAAATATGTTTTTATAAAGATAAAAAGTGTTAAAAGGGTCACATTTCACAAGCATCAGACTTTAAAGGCGATGTGCCTCAGATAGCCCAATGAAACTGGCCTGGTAGAGGCACCTGCCAGAACAGCTGAAAAATAGCTTTTCCTGCTAATCTGCCCACAGCTGTCTATGGAGTGGGTTTGGGGTTTGTTTACTTTTTGTTTAGGTTCTGTTGTTGATTTTTAGTTTTTCTTTTCTTTCTTTTTCTTTTTTTTTTTGCTAATTTTCCATAAATATGAAGCTCAAATTGAAATTTAGAAGAAAATTGTAATCCCAAGTTCTCCCCACACTTAAGGCAGGATATTCTATTTTATAATCCCACAGTTTCAGAAACACCCAGAACAGTTCACTGTGACTTTTTGCTTTATGTCCCCGGGATCAACTCCATGAACATCTGCATGCATCTGAAAGTCCAGGAATCAAGCTAGCCAAGGCTTGAATGCACGTCTTTTCTCCTGCTCTTCCTCCTTCCACTCCTCAAATTTCATACAAACTGTTCTGGAGATCTGTGGTCATGCGTTTTTCTGGAAAGAATCTTTCTAGTTTTTATTAGGGTTCCCAAAGTTCTTAGGACACAGTGGGTAGTCACCCTCAGTGGTAGAGCACTTTTGTAGCATTTCTGAGGCCCTGGATTTTGATCTCTGTTCCAGGGGAAAAGTTCTATGACCCTCCAAAGTTTCAGGAATTTTGACCTCTAGTTCTTCTTTAGCAACTTGGCATAAAGGTGCACTTTGCTCTGTCACCACATCTTGTAGGTGGCAGATGGCACATAAATCACAGCTACGTCAAGGACTCACTGTAGGCTGAGCCGCATGCTTGAATTTCTCAACACCAAACATCCCTTGTGAGAGAGAAGGCAGTGCCAAGCAGTCGGCAAAGTTGCTTTGTTCAAAACGGTTGGAAATGGCACAGCTGTTATGCAGGTTCTCTTCTTAGACCCAAAAGTAGGTGCTTTAAAGCAAAATTCTTCTTACTGTAGCTCTCCATCTAAAAGGAGACATTTTAATCATATAGGGCAGAGCATCTAAAAGGAAATTCATTTAATATAGTATGGCTTTAAGAGCTACTTTTAGTAGAATCCTCTGGGTATTAATAAATTCTGAAAAAAATAGATTCATAACATGATAAAACTGGGTGAGTTCTCAGAAACAAATGGGAACTGCTCTTGAAAATGGGTTAGCATATGTTAAAGCATTTTGGGAATAATTTGTCAAAGTTTGTTCAGTCTTACTATCTTGATGAGTTAAATGGACCCTTTGAGATGTTTCTACCCCAAACCCACAGGCTCATTTGCTACTAGACTCCCAGAAAAGCAGGCAGCTGAGCCTCACTGACGTTCTCAGTAGACTGGGAGAATGCATTCAGATCCTCTGCCAGAAGGTAACATGAATGGCCCCCAGTCCAGTTCCAAACAGAGTTCTTGTTTCCCTCTGAAACCTCACTGAGCCTCATTAGCCAGGTTTCAACTGTCAGCACTTCCCTCCACACTCTGGTCTTCAAACTCCCACCAGAACGGCCCACTAAGTTCCTCTTGCAGCATTCTAGGGCTTTTCTAGCCCACAGATCTAAACTCGCCCACATTTTTTCTGCAAACCAGTTCCAAAGACCTAAGAACCACATGGTCAGGTTTGCCAGTGCAGCAACCACCCCCTCCTGGATTGGGTATGTTCCTTTTTTCTTTTTATGATGCTAGGGATTGAGCCAGGGTCTTATGGGTTAACTAGGCAAGCATTCTACTACTGTGCTATATCTCCAACCCTACTTTTCTAATCGCTGTGACCAAATACTTCAAAAGAAGCATCTTAAAAATGGATCACTCTGGTTCACACTTTGAGAAGATAAGTCTACTGCGGAGGGGAAGGCATAATGTAAGAGTGTGTAACCAGGACTTCTCCCCTCCTCATTTCCTAGTGAAAGAAGAAGCAATGATTGAACAGGAAGTGGGCCAGGCTATAAAACCTCAAGCCCCACCCCCTCTAATTACACTCTACCTCCTAAAAGTTCCAAAACATTCTAAGACAGCACTACCAGCTAGGGACCAAGTATTCAAGAAAAAGGACCTACAGGGATAGTTCACATTCAAACCACAACACTCTTCTACCTACAGATCTCACAGTCAAACTATGATGTCACAAATACAAAGTTTTCTTGAAAATTAAATTTACTGGAACTGGAGAGGTGGCTCAGTGGTTAAGAGAACTGCTGCTCTTGAAGATGACCTGAGTTTAGTTTCCAGCACCCATGATGGGTGCTTCACAATCCCCTATCATTGAACTCCAAGGGATACAACACCCTCTTCTGGCCTCTGTGTCCCTGCATACATGTGGCATGTATATGTGTGTACATACACATAAGTAATAAATCTTTTTTTAAGTTAAAATTTATTGCTCTCTTAGAACAATATGTAGAGAGAAGATGTTTGCAGTGATGACAGAGAATTCATAGTTTTGTGACTATTGGGAAGATGAACAGTGGGAACTTTGTTTTTAATAGAGATATTAAAAGGAAGGTCACATATAATCTGCTGCTGTTCCCCACACTACCAGTGCGATCTCCCTCTGACAAAGTTTTATTCTTACCTTTTACGCAGGCCAATATTCTCTTCTATTAATTAAATGGATCCTCGGGGAAAGAAAACTTTCCTAAGTCTGTCTTCCACCCAAATCATCTCGCAGGTTATTTTGCTACCTCTCGGTCTAGCCACTTCTCAATACAGTCCTTATTTCCCTCTGAAGCCTCATGAGCCTCGTGATCCAGGCCTCCACTGGCTTGCCCAAGCAATCCAACCACTGGGCAGGATGTGTGATTGTAGAAATGAGGGGAAAGATATGACACACCTCTTCCACTCCTCTTTCAAGGTATCAGGAAACGATATGTGTTCCTCCAGCTACATTCTTTAACTGAGACCTCAGGCATCATCTTACACCATCAGAACTGGCCATAACCTCCCTGTGACCCAGTGTTCAAGATGCCCGTAGACAGACCCACTGAGCTTCCTTTCTATAGAGTCTGAGGGAAATCACATGTAGGCAACCCTTTTGGAAGTCTTACACAGGATTTGGGTTTTTGTTTGTTTGTTTTTATCTTTATGTGCATTTATTAACTTACAAAGGAATGATTACCCAGAGGATTTGTTTTTGACTAGAGATTGAAAGCTTCCCCTTCTAGCTGCCATTTCCTCTTGTGGACCATGAGGCCAGACTTCTCTGCCACAGGCTTCAAAACGGTGTAAGCTGTGATAGCAAAAAATAACAGGGAAAGAGAATAACTAGGAAGCTATTCACAAAGGGCACAGCCCAAATGACAGGATTTCATCCACATCCCCATTAAGAGAAGCACTTGAGATTCTTTAGAGAAGACCCAAGACTTCATTTTCTTCTCTCTCAGCACTCCTCTATACCTCAATTTTCACGAAAAATTTCCCCAGGCCTGCAAATCCCACCCATGCTGATTTCAGCACAACGGGTGTACTTGAAGAATTACAGGTGCTTCTGATCTAGAAGAGGCCATGTCCCAATAAATCCATCATCACTTGAAAATATACTTAATCCACTTAATCTAGAGCATCATTTGGCAACACAGTTGTTTACTTCCTGACTGTGTTTTTACCGAATGAATATTGCTTTGCGCCACTGTGAAGGTGAAAAGTCATCAAGTTGAACCATTGTAAGTAAGGGACTGACCGTATGGGCTGATTGAATTAGTATTTATGAAATAAACCCACTGAAAGAGGAAGGACATGGTAAGACAAGTCAGAGAGGAAAAGTAACATCAAAGCAACCTGGCGCATTTTTTATTTGAGTGACTACATGACTTCCACTTACATAAAGTTGTTACTCAGATTACCAGGAGAGATTTGATGAGTGTCAAATGCCGAACAGCCAAAGGCATGATTGTAATGCGCCCTGAAAATGCAGTCATGCCTTTGTCCTACTTCTCAGGATGAGCAGGACCCTGCAGGAGCTTACTGCTGCCATCCTGTCCTCAAATGCCCCTAGACTTCCTGTCCAGCTGTGTGGCCCTACATTTCGTCTAGTCATGGGAATGCTGTTAAAAAAGGAACCAGAGAAATCACTTTCACAGCTGCGCCTCCAGGGAAGCACATGTGCTGGTCTCAGCTGTTTTGTGCCCAAGGACACAGACAGGAGGCCTTTCGGGCTTAGATACAGTGATGTTGTTCTAGCTTCCATTTTCTGAGTTAGTGGTTTCCCAAGTTTTCACCTACCCAGATAGAAGGAGAGATAAAGAAAAATAACACCTTGTGTAGCCAGAGGCTCAGTGTAGTGGTTAATCATGGTTGTCAAATTGTCGCACCTGAGAAGAAGGATGTCCTCCATCTGATTGACTTGTGAATGTGTCTGTGGAGCATTTTCTTGATTGTTAATTTCTGTAGGAAGGCCCACCATCCCTAGGGTGGTGGCCTGAACTGTATAAGAAAGAGAGAGGAGGGGTTGGCAAGATGGCTCAGTGGTTAAGAGCACTGACTGCTCTTGCAGAGGATCCAGGCTCGATTCCCAGCACCCACCTGATGGCTATCAATCACCTGTAATTCCAGTTCCAGGGGAATCTGACACCTTCTTCTGACCTCCATGAGCATTGCACGACATGGGTGCACTTACACACAATGCAGGTAATACACTCATACACATAAAACAAAAATAAATAAATAAAATTTAAAAAAAAAAGAAAGGTAGCTGAACGTGAACCTGAAAACAAGCCAGTAAGCAGTGCTCCTCCACGGTCTCCTCTTCAGGTCCTGCCTCTAATCTGCCATCTCATTAAACATAGCAATACTAGAATATTAACTGCAGTGTTGTTTGAATACCCAAATACCTACCACTAAATGAAAAATTGGACAAATAATAGCAGATGGATACAAATGAAACTAACATTTTTATTAAAAAAGGAGAATCTGCATTGCACATTCTG
Organism: Nannospalax galili; assembly: GCF_000622305.1. Classification (NCBI taxonomy): domain Eukaryota; kingdom Metazoa; phylum Chordata; class Mammalia; order Rodentia; family Spalacidae; genus Nannospalax; species Nannospalax galili. Next base: position 4,436,986 of record NW_008340872.1, on the reverse strand, counting down.
ACACAAAAGTAATTCCATGACAATATGAAGAAAAATGCCCAAGACTGTGTGTGGTGTGCTGATTTTTGCATGAAGCACACATTGAAGTTCGTGTGTGTGTGTGTGTGTGTGTGTGTGTGTGTGTACAGAATGTCTCTAGAACTATCCACAGGAGCTGGTGAGCTTCAATGCATTCTAAAGAGAACTGGGTTCTGGGGGTGGGGGGGAAGCGCCTCTGTACCATACACCCTTCTTGTGTTAATTAGATTTCTGTCACTATGGCAAGACACAAATGACAAATTCATCTGACTCATCATTTCAGAAGTTTCAACCCGTATTCTCTTGGCTCCATTGCTTTGAGGTCTGTGGTGAGTCAAGACATCATGGCAAGGAGTGTGTGATGGAGGGGCTCTGCTGACTTCATGACCAAGGAGAGAGAGAGAGAGAGAGAGAGAGAGAGAGAGAGAGAGACTGAGACCAAGGCAGGGGTCTTAGGATCCCACTATCACCTTGGAAAGCATGCCCCCAGTGACCTAACATCCTTCTGTCAGGCCTCTCTTCTTTTTTTATTATTTAATGTGTGGAGGTGTTTGCCTACATTTGTGCAATGCATGTGGAGACCAGAAGAGGGTGTCAGATCCCCTGGAGTTATAGGCAATTGTTAGCTGCCGCATGGGTGCCAGGAACCAAACCCAGGTCCTCTGCAAGAGCCGCCAGTGCTCTTAACCACTGGGTCATCTCTTTCGAGCCCTCGTTTCTTAAAGTTTCCCAATAGTGATACAATTTTTCTACCTTTCAAAATATGGACCATATTCAAGTATTCTTTTTAATAGTTTGTTTTTTGTTTTAAATTTATTTTTATTCTGTGAAAATGAGTGTATTGCTTGCATGTATATAAGAGCACCCATGTCGGGCAATGCCCATAGAGGTCAGAAGAGGGCATTGGATCCCTGAGAACTGGAGTTACAGACAGCTGTTAGCTACCATGTGGGTACTGGGAACTGAACCCAAGTCAAAGAGCAGCCAGTGGTCTTAACTGCTGAGCCATGTCTCCAGCCCCCAAGTATTCGTTTTCTTCAATTGAAAAATAATTAGAAATCTCGCTGTGAAAACTACTGCTGGGAACTTTTCTAATGTTCAGACACTCAAATCAGTTTCACAGTGTGGACAGCAAGATGTACTGGCCTGGATCTTTCTGGATTTACTCTGAAGGAGAATCTATTTCCTCACTTTATCCAACCTGAAGGCTCCTCATGCATCCCTTAGCTTGTGGCCACAGCACTGTGACCTCTGCTTCTCCTTGGATAGCATCTTTTTCTCACTGACTCCAACCATCTTGGTTCCCTTGCGATACTATTGGGTTCACCTGCATGACCCAAGATGAGTAACTTTGAGATGTGGCCATCTTTGGGGGCCACTGTCTGATTGTCCTAGACCGAGGCAGGAAGCGAAGCTTGCAATCTAGTCCCTGCTCCACTATCCATTGGCCGTGCTCAGCTAAGAGCAAAGCCCATGTTTCCTCTTCATAATCACAGGCCTTTCCCTGAATCTCCTGTGTAAAGGATTTAGACCCTGGAATTTTTTCCAATGTATATTTTTATTGAATATTTGTGCATTTCATATAATACATCTTAATCATATTTAGACTCCCCCCATCTGCACCCCCCATAACCCACCCACAGGATTTCATACCTTCTATCTATTCTATGTTAAAGTCTACAGAATCAAGTTTGTGTACCCAGATATCCCTTGGTGTGAGTTCATCCACTAGAGCCTGAAGACCCTGGTATTTAAGTTCCTCCAGTGAATTCAGTGCAAGGCTAAGGATGAGGCCACTGGCTGCACCAGGTCTACTTTTCCCAGAGAACACCCTAGGACCATGTCTGGTAGCTGGACCAGGTAGCAAAGGGGACTCACCTGGAACTCTGTAAGAGAGGGCAAGCCAGGGGCTGTGGATGGCAGGTGAACCAGGTGGAGGAAGGAGGGGCCAAGTTATGCTAGGAGCTATAAACATTGACTCCCTGGGGCTGAGGCCACCTGATGAAGCCAAATGGAAGAGCTCATGGTTATGCTGACATTGCTTATCAAGTCAGTGACAACCAAAGCCTAATGGGACTTAAAAGCCTCTGAAGGAAACGTTGCAAGTCAGGGTCACAGCAAGAACCTGGGGGTGGTCTGCTGCCCAAGCCATCCACAACATCCCTCCCAGCTTTCCCTCTCTCCTGCACTCACCTTGTCTGAGTGACAGGGTGAGCACTCTGCAGTCTCTTGTTCTCTGCACATTGGCCAGTTGTGGGTTTCTGTATTAACCACCATCTGCTGCATAGGAAACTTCTCTGGTGAGAGTTAAGAGACACATTAATCTATAGGTATAACAATAAGTCAATAGGAGTCAGTTTGCTAGTAGAAAACTAGTATTAGGCTCTCCCCTATGTCCTGTGGCCTGTCTAACCTCAGGTTTCTGATAATAATGTCAGGTGTGGGATGTATCCTATGAAGCAGACCTTAAACTCAATTAAAAAGTGGTTGGTTACTCCCATAATATTCTTGCTGCAATTGCACCAGTGGGCAGATCTTGCCAGGCCAGTTGTTACTGTAATTCACAGGATTCACAATTGGGTAAGGTTAATGATTTTTTTTTCCTTCTAGTAGCATGCATAGCACCTTCCAGCACTATGAACTTGCCTGTAGAGGTTCTGATGTCAGCAGCAGCTTGATTTCTCCTTGTTTATTCTACAGCTCATGTAGATAGTGTCTTCAACGATAGAGTCTTACAATCCAGTTCTGGTGGGCAACCAAGAGCAGGGGCAATAGCCAATATTGTTTGAGGGTCTATGGGACCCCTGGTCAACAGTTTCTAGAGAGGCAGTATTCTTGGCATTGAGGGGATTTTTGTTGTTGATGTCTAGAAGGGGTGATGTCCCCCTATTATAGGGTTACTCCTGTAATCTCTTTTTATCATGTGATATATATATATCATACTTTAAGAAGCTTCTAAAGTAGTTTCCATATGACTTTTTATCATATGTGATATATATACATATATACACACACACACACAAACTTTAAGAAGCATCTAAAGTAGTTTCCATATGACTTTTTATCACATGTGATATATATATACATATATACATACACACACACAAACTTTAAGAAGCGTCTAAAGTAGTTTCCATATGACTTTTTCTAAGGCCCTTTAGTGTTAGTCATCCCTCCCCATACTCCCTCCTCTGCCCTGCCCTCCCATTCCCATCCCTGCCTATGCTAATGATCCCCTTTCCCCCTCCATATCACTGCATTCTACTAGATATTTTTAAAACTGGAGACACATCTAAAGAACTAAAGTGTGACTATGGTATCGTACCACATAAAGAACATCAACAAAGAACTCACAAGTACCAAAAAGAACCAAATAGGAATTCTAGAATTGAAAAGAGTTAAAACCAACATGAAAAAGAGAACTTGCTCAACAGCCGATTTGAGCTGGCGAAAGAAACAGCACAGTTAAAGACAGCTCCGTTAGGTGCTCAGTCTGAGTTGCAAAAAGAAAAAAGAAGAAAAATGGAGAGAACGCAGGACCAATGTGCACATATGGAATTACAAAAGTAGAGAGAGATAAATGAGTCAGAAATAGCTGAAGAAATAGCTAGAAATTTTCCTAATTTGATGAAAGCCATTGATCTACACATCTGAAAAGCTTAATAAACATCAAGTAGGATAAAATAAAAATGATCTACATATAGATTTATCATAGTCAAACAATAAAAAAAACTAAAACTAAGATGCTAAATGTAATTCCCAACAACTTAAAAAAAACTAAAATACAAGAAGAGAAACAAGAGATCTAAGTTGGCATTCCAGAACATATTTGTTTAATATACCCACACACATGCACACACAGGCACGTACACATAAAATCATTTTGAAACTCTAATAGAAAGATACAGATTAATAGAGTGGGTTTTAAAAAAACATTATTCAAGTGTATGCTGTCTACAAAAGATACATTTTATGTTCAATGACATAAATAGATTGAAATAGGCAAAGATGTATCATTTACACAAAAAAGGAGCTGTTCCAGACAAAATAGACTGCAAAAATTATTCCTAGAGACAAAAAAAGGTATTTTGTAATGATAAAAGTGTCAGTCTATCAAAAAACCATAATGATTATCCACATCAGCATCTAAGCAAGGCACCTAAAGGACAGAATAAACAAATGTGAAAGAAAAAACACACATCAATAATAATAGTGGATAGTATGCATGTACCACACATTCAACAGCACAGAACAACCAGACCCAAGGTCAACAAGGGCAGAGTATGCTTGAGCAACACTATAAACCAACTAGATGTACTAAACATCTATACTATATTCCAGAGCCAACTTTTTGGCACACATGGAACATTCACTGAGCTAGATTATAAACTAAGGTACAGATAATTTTCAATGCACTTGAATTGGTTCAATCTATGCCAAGTATCTTTTCCAGCAACAATGAAATGAAATCAGAAATCAATAAGAGAAAATGAGACAACTCATAAATGTCTAATAACCAGTAAATGGGTGGGTAACACATACTTATGGATATGCTCAGCAAAGAGAGGATTCATATCCTAGACAGGGCACAGCAGGGTGGTAGGAATGCCACCATAGTACAAGGAAGATATATAATTTAAAACTCATGAATTGAGGATGAAGAGATGTACCCTCACTGAAGAGTATGACCAGAGTTCAATTCCCAGTACCCACATCAGGTGACTCACAACTGCTGGTAACACCGGCTCCAGGGGGGCCTGATGCCTCTGGCCTCTTTGGATACCTGTACTTATAGGCACATACCTACACACAGATACACAAATACACACGATTTTAAAAAATAATAAAAACAAATTGTTTTTAAAACTCATGAATTCTTTATTTCTGGAATTTTTCATTTGCTATTTTTAGACTATAGTTAAATGAAACTGATGAAAATTAAACCTCAGTAAAGGGAAGTCTACTGCATTTGCATACTATGAAATAATATTTGGCAATAAAAAGAAATAAAGTACTAAAACATACTATAACATGGGTAAACCTTTAAGACATTGTGCTAAGTGAAAGGAGATACATTTTATACAATTTATTTGCATAAAATGTCTAGAGCAAGTGAATCTGTAAAAGTAGAACGGTGGGGGGGTGCTAGAGAGTTGGCTTAGCAGTTAAGAACACTGACTGCTCTTGCTGAGGACCCAGTTTCAATTCCCAGCACCACATGGAGGCTAACGACTGCCCTAACTCCAGTTCCAGGTGATCCAATGCCCTCTTCTGACTTCCGAGGCCACTGCACAACATGGGTGCACTTATACACATGCAAGCAATATACTCATACACATCAAATTATTTTTTTAAAAAGCAGAACTGAGACTGATGGTTGCCTAGGGCTTATAACTTGAGTGACTACCGAAGGGTACAGGATCCAGCCTTTATAAACAAGTGACAAAAATGTTCTAAGAACTGATTGTAGCCAGGGTTACAATCAGCCACAACCACTAGATAGTAAATGTGGTGACTAAGCTTCAATAAAGCTGCTGTCAAAATAAAAATGATGACCCTAAGCTTTGCCTCTCCTCCCTCCATCTCTGCATGAAATCAGACAGAGTGAATCAAGAGATCAAGAATAATTATATCAGTGCAGTAGTGACACTTCTATCTTGGGGGTAATCAATAGCAATCTAATTGGACTTAAAGCCCATTCAATAGGAGGGAACTCATGTGTGATACTGTAAACACAGCCAAATATTCACTACTGGAGAGATCATAGGTCCTTGAGAAAACACTACACCTGTGACATCCCTAGACAAACACAATTTCTTACTGTATACTAAATATGGATCCTTATATTTAAAGACAAGTACACCTGTCTTTTTTTCACAACAGATGGAGACTATTACAAAGTTCCACAACTGGTCAAACACAGAGAATAAGTGGCTATCAGCCCTAAGTGATACATCTACAGTGAAACCTCTATACCTAAGTCTCATGGGGTAGAGAGAATACTAATGCCTCTCTCAGTTCTCACCAGCAAAGCTTCCTCAAGCAGCAGAAGGTGATGAACACAGAAAGCCACAACCGGCCAAAGTATAGGGAATAAGAGACTGGAGTGTGTCCCTGGATAGAACTCCTGTATTAAATCTCACCCACTAGGGCTCAGGGACCATTGCAGAAGAGGGGCACAGAAAGACTGTAAGACCTAGGCATAGCAGATGATCACAAGGAAACAGAGTTTTCTAGGCTTCTGGGAACTTGCTCATAGAACTTACAGCAATGGTGATAATATGCACAAAACCCATACAAATTCATACAAAAACCCAGCATATAGCTCGGGAAATGGGCAGGAGGCCCTAACCTTAGCTGAAGAACTATTGGTAACTGATCACAGCTGGATGAGGGAGAGTTGGTCTTCTTTAAGGGAATGATGCTAGATAGGCTGACCAGGCTCCAGTGAATGAACTCACACCAAGGGACATCTGGGTACACAAACTTGATAGGTATTAGCATATATGACAGAATGCAGTAAGTCCAGTTGGGGGCACAGGTTGGAGGGTGCAGTTAGAGGAGGGAATATAAATATGATTAAGATATGTTGTATGAAATGCACAAAAAATTCAATAAAATATATATTTAGGGGAAAAAGTCATTAAGAAGCAAAAAGGGTGGTTTTATCTTGTCCAGTATTGGTGTATCCTGTGCAGCAGTTTCTGTTTGCAAACTTGATGTGGCCCTGTTTAAGATGAAGTAGTCCAAGCCACTTAAACTTTAAGCTGTAAGCCATGGTCCAGTTCACTAATGAGCAGCAGGTTTCTTTAAACACAAAGTCAGAGTTGACTCCCTTTTCTGGGTGGACTCTTTCAATAAATTCATGAGTTGGTGAGCTCAGGGTGAGCATTATAGTTCTCCACTGTGTAAACAACCTGTTAGAAATGGACCACATTTCTGAATTTCTTCGGTGATTGTTTTTAACCACAGCTCTCGCACACTAATTGCTCTGTAATCTTCAGGGGTAGGGGAGAGAAACAAAAGAAATATCAAATTAATTCTATCCTGTAATTGGTAGGAAAGCATAATTTGAGGCTTTGCCACTTTGTTGATGGAAAAAAATTGCTGTGCATAGTGATACTGTAATCAAAATGACTAGCAATGGAAAAGAACAGGCATGCTGGCTTATCTTAAGATGAGACACAGAATCATACATATGACAGGCTAGTGAGATGGCTTGGCAGATATAGGCACCTGCTGTCAAGCCTGATGACCCAAGTTTGATCCTCGGAACCCACATGATAAAAGAAGAGAACTGACTCCCACAAGTTGGTTCTGGTCAGAATCACTCCAGATTCTTCTTCACAATTGCTAAGCTTTGGCCCTCAGTTCTCTGTTGCTTCCTGTTTTACAATTTGGGGGATGTGGGAATCATAGGTCCGAGAGCTGTAATTCGGGGCATCTATCGCAAGAAAGAGATCCTGCTTTAAGTACCAAGGTTGTAGGCACAACAATGAGTAGCTAGGGCTCATGGTGACTCATGGTGTCTTTGTTTTGCCCCTGGCCATGGATGACTGATTCAAGGAGAAAGATACGGATCTCAAACTGGACTCAAATTAAAAGGGAATATGCGTTGAGGGTTATTTTATAAAGGTCCTCCCCGGTGCTCCTCAAATTCAGTCATCAAAAAGAAGGGAAGCCCAAGAATCACAGTCTAGAGAATCCCAAGGAGATATGACCACTAAATGAAATTCAGGATCCTGGGTAGAATGCTGGGACAGAAAAGCAGCATTAAGTAAAAACTGAGGAAATCTGAGCAAACTATATTTAATTCATAATAATGTGTCAATGTCAGTTCACCAGTTGTGAATTCAGGGACTCTGTCTGATATTCTTGCATCTTTTTAATAAATCTGAAACTATTCTAAAATAGTTTATTTTTAAGAAGATGAAGAAACAGGAACATATAGACACCCCAGATGGCTGGATGTGAGACCTGCAGAACCGTCCTGAAGGCAATCCGTGTAGTTCTGCTGGGACACTGGAGCTGCCCAAAGATGTTTCTTTGCGTCTATGAACTCCACTTTCTTTTGCACACTACAGTGTGCTGACACTACCCAGGGATGAATTCTGTGGCCTGTAACCAAAGATTTCAGCATCAAGGTCTACTTTAGTCTGTAGGAAAGAGGAAGCAGTAACTCTTAGACTTAGTTATCATCTTTCTCGGTAAAGTTTTGCTAGAGCTATTGACAGGGAGCTCTTTGTACAGGAGCAGCACCTCCTTGGGTCATTGTTCGTCCTACATCATCAGTCTCTGTAGAGATGAGACAGCACTCACACCCACTGTAGGCATAACCAATAGATCTGGATCTTCAGACCCTGAAAAGGAATGCAGAGGAGTAGATGCTGTTGATATGTCACTCTGATGCGTTTTACAGCAAGTGCACCCAATTCTCAGCTGCTCTGAGTATCAGTTGCTAGAGGCTCCCAGCTGCCTTCATCTCCAGAGAACTGCCCTCAATGAAGTAGGGACCCCACTTAAAGCAGTACCTTAAAATGATGACAGGAGTCCAGCCCTCTTGCCTCTAAGCAGGACAATTCTGAGGTGTCTCCCATGCCCCAGAGACCCCCCAACCAGCCCAGCAACAGTCCTGCCATTTCAAGCTAATGCTTCTGAGATAGCCAGTCCTCCATAAACTCAGAATATCTTAATCCCTCCCTCAGGTTCCTCTTCAGGGAGCTCAAGCGAAGCCTTCTAGTGCACAATCCATCCCAACACAGTGGCCTCTGCAACCACTACCAATCTGTCAGGGTTGACACTGAAATGAAACCTATTTGGCATCTGGAAATAATATGAGGCTAGGAGAGCTTGTAACAGCACCAAAGGACACAACTGTCTCAATTTCTTTCCCCAGTGCTGCGATAAAATACTCTGACGAAGCAGAGAATGGTAGATTAACGCATGTGAGCCACTTGGCTCTCTCTCTCCTTTGCATTTACTCCAGGGCCAGCCTGTGAGATACTGCTGCCCTCATTAAGGGTGGGTCCTTCCCACTTCACTTAACCCAGTTAAGAAAATCTCTCACAGGCACACTCAGAGGCCCATTTCCCAGGTAATTCTGGATTTTGTCAAGATGACAATTAATAGCAACCATCACAACAACAAAGAAGCTGGAATAGCCTGATGATTCATCGACTGCTCCCAGAAAAGGTCCCTGAGACACAGAGTCCAGGCCTTGTTTAGAGAGCTGTCCACTCATCCTATACCACTAGACTACCCAGCCTCTGTCACCATTCACAACTTTTCTACAGGAATCATGGTCACAGGACCATGGGAAATGGAAGAGGCCAATCTCCACTTCCAGTAGCTCTCATTTGTCACAGCAGACAAGACGGAGTCTCTCTCTGTCTCTTTGACTGAGTGTGCTGGTGAAGGAGCAGGTGTGTTTGTCTTAGGAGTGTTCCTATAAGTGGCATCAGGGAACAATCCCACAGTTGGGCATCTTTATTACTAAATATAGCCTGGCTTTTTTCTTCTGGTTTTGTTTAATGCCAGCTGAGTTTTATTTTATTTTTTTAAATGTGTGTTTGGGCAGGAACTGTGTAGGAATGATGAAATGGGAACCCAGAATAACAGTGGCAAAAAAAAAAAAAAAAAAAAAAGATTAAACTCTATCTCTTAAGTCCAAGTCCAGCCTGGCTTGGTGGCTCACTGGTACGACTCCTACAAGGGTACAGACCCCCTACTGCCTCCATGCTTTATCATCCCTACAATGTCACTCTCGTCCAGCGAGTCCAGCATGGACCTGCAGTCAGGGTTTTGCCAGCAGCAAGTGGGAAGGCACAGAGGCGGGAGGATGTGTCCTGTCCCTTGAGAGCATCATGGAGCCCATGAATCACTTTGGCTCACCTTCTGTTGGCTAGAAGTTTGAATCTATGCCATAAGCCCCTGCAAGGAAGGACGAGGAACCAGGATTTAATCTGGAAGCCCTAATTCCATCTAAAAATTGAGCGTTTTATTCCTGTGAGAGGAAAAAATGGTGAGTAGAGGGGTTCAGCTAGTGGGAGATAAGATGCCAAGCATGCAGCTAATGGCTGGAGAGGAACAGCATCTTCTGAGGGAAGCCAGCCTGACCTGAAGGCCTCATACACTCCAATCAAGACCTCTGGTATATGGTAGCAGATGGCCAGATTCCACTTTCCTCTGGTCACGTCTCACTCCTTGCAATCATCTGGCTTTGACCAATGAAATGGTGGCAGAAGTGGTACAGGTCACTTTCAGACAGAGCTGTAAAATCTGGCATATGGATTGTAATTTCTTGCTTCCCTCATCATGACACCAGTGAGGTTGCAGACAGTCTCTATCAATCTCAGAGCTACAGATGTATACAGAACTACACTGACCTGAGATAGACATTAGCAAAATGATCAATGAACTGTCATACCACTGCCTGGTTATTGGTGTGTGTCCCTAGCATGTCCTAGCCTAACTGACAGGGACAGAGCCACATCCTTCTGCCAGTAGACCCATAGTAGAATCTTTGTTCAAAACCTGCACCCCGTTGCCCCAAGCATGTTGTGCTAGTGGCTGTCTCTTATTGGATACTTACAGAGGGCTAAGCCCTGGTGATTTAATTAGCACTATGGGAATCATTCCAGCTTCACTTAGAGAGGGCTTCCAGTGGTTTCACTTCGGAGTTGGTCACTTAAAGTACACAACTTACTGTTATTTGAAACGACATTGTCTGACGAAACAAGGGGACTAAACTTTACCCATTAATATATTTTCTAAGTTTAGTATTTTGCAAATGGAAAACTATAAAATGATATTCTTGATAAGTATAAAATTATAATGTTAATGCTGTTGTATATTAACTTCCCACTAGATGGACAGCTCAGAGACTTTGTGAGTGGGAAAGAAATCAACTAGACTGATAAGGATGATTTGAACTGGCACAATGGGAATTCCAAAGGAGGAAGACTCCAGAGTCATCCAGTGGCTACAGGGTGCCTCTGAGGACATGGATCTTTTCAGACTTCTGCTCTACCATATCTATGTCAGTGATATCTTTCCCACGGCTACAGAGAGGCTGCCACTGCCTTGAGGGCCATCTTCACCTAAGATGACTGCATTGGAACTGCAGAGATGGCTCAGTTAAGAGTCCACACTGGTCTTCCAGAGGACCCGACTTTAGTTCCCAGCACCCACACTGGGCAGTTCACAACTGCCCATGAATCCACCTCCGGGGGATCCAATGCCCCTGGCTTCTGCTGGCACCCACACTGATGCATACATACCCACATACAGACACACATGTAGACACATGATTTAAAAGTAAAACAAAGCTTTTAAAATATTTTTTATTTATTTTTATTTTTATGTGTATGAGTGTACTGCCTCCATGTATGTAAGTGCTCCCATGTCATGTAATGCCTACAGAGGTCAGAAGAGGGATCCCCTAGAGCTGGAGTTTCCAGCAGTTGTTAGCCTTCATGTGGGTTCTGAGAACTGAGCCCAGGTCCTCTGCAAGAGCAACCAGTGCTTTTAACCATTGAGCCATCTTTCCAGCCCAAAGCTTTTTTTTCTTTGTAAATGGGAAAAAATGATTATCTGTCATGCACCACATGCCCTGGCTATGATGCTTTGGACCCAAAAGTAAAAAGACCAAGAAACTATGGACTGAAACTTCCAAAACTGTGAGCCAAAATGAACCTGTCCTCCTCTACATGGTTGTCTCATGTATTTTGGCACTCAAGCTATCTAGCACAATACTCAAGTTTTTCTGGCCCTGCTACCCCTTTCTCCCTCTAAGATCTGTGGGTTCCATGCCTTTCTTACATCTTATAGACTGAACCCCCTCCAGTGACTTCTGTGAGCTAAAAGCATTCTTTCTCCTGCCTGTGGTTGCTGTCAAGAAGAGAGAAGGATGAGCTTTGGGAACCAAGGACATCAGTGGACCCTCGCTCCAAGGTGCAGTCTGACTACTCCCAACATGTCTAAATGTTCATTCTGACCTCACACTGAAGGTTCGTTTCCTGGGTTTCCTGGGGTGAGGAGTAGCAGGGAGGGACCTTTCTTATTTCTACATGAGAGACACAGATTCTTCTTGATTCTTTTCTTTCGTGTGTGTGTGTGTGTGTGTGTGTGTGTGTGTGTGTGTGTGTGTTGCAAGTGATGTATGCACATGTGGGTGTGCTCAACCATGCTTGTATGTGTGGAGACCAGAGGTCAACATTGAGTGTCTTCCTCTATTGCTATCTTTCTTTCTTTCTTTGTTTTTTGAGACAGGGTCTCCCTGTAGTTCCAGCAGGCCTGGAACTCACTATGTAGACTAGTCTGGCTTCTATCTCACAGAGAGCCCACTTGCCTCTGCCTCCCAAGGCTGGGATTAAAGGTGTGCACCACCATGTCCTGCCCCCACCTTACTTCTTGAGACAAGGTCTTCATTGAACCTGAAGCTCAGTGTTTCATCAAGGCTAGTTAGCCAGCAAGCCTGCAGGATATGCCTGCCTTAGTTCCCTAGTGCTGAGGTTACAGTCATACGCTGCCATGCCCAGCTTTCCATGAGGGTACTAGACATAGGAACACTAGACAAAGCAAGCACTTTACCTACTGAGCCACCTCCCCAGTCCAGAAGCTTCATTAAAAAATATTTTTAATTGGATGTACATGTGTGTCTGTTTGTAGATATGTATGTGTCTATGTGCGCCTGTGAGTGCAGGTACCCTTGGAGGCCAGAGACGTCTGATCCCCCTGGTGCTGGAGTTTTACAGGTGTAGTGAGTTGCCTGACATGGGTGCTGGGAATCAAACTCAGGCCCTCTACAGGAGCAGTATGCACTCTTAACTGCTCAGCCATCTCTCCAGGCCCCAGAGTCTTCCTCTTAATGTAACATCAACTTTAAATTTTCAGTAGTGTAAGAAAAAACTTCATATGTGCACTGGAAGTACATCTTAGCAAAATATTAATAGCATTTATTCCTGTGTAATGATACTGTAATTTTCATGTTCTTTTTTTATTAGTAAATGTTCTTTCTAGCTTTCATGCATGTACACTATGTATTTTGATCCCTTTTCCCTCCCACCCTTTCCCGTTTTCCTCCTTCCCCTACCAGCTCCCTCCTCTTCCCTCTAAGTAGCTATCTCCTATTTACTGGTTTTGGTTTTGTTTAGTGTCCCACAGAGCTTAATCAGGACTGACTTGTGCTCGTGGTTTTGGAACTAACCATCAGACCCTGGTGGGCTCACCAGTAGGTGCACAGTTGGATACCATGCTTCTCCCACTCCTGGAACCTGTCAGTTGCCAATAGATCAGCAGTATGTGGTGGGGCCCCATGAGTCCTTATTTTAATTTTCTTCTTGAGGTATAAATGTACTCCTTCAATAATAGAGTAAAAGAGGAAATATTTTAAGGAAGTCAAATTTTTCAGCCTTAATTGATCACCTCTCTATACTTGTCATTGGGTATACCCTAGGAAGTTCATGCCCAGAACAAAGCATCAAGTATTATTATTATTATTATTATTACTATTAGGAATGTGTTTGTGATGAGGAGGCAGGAGCCAGGACAAGAGAAAGAATAATTTACCAGAGTTTAAAGTTGAAATCATTTATCCAATTTTTGATTCCAAGAAGTAATTTTCCAATTGTCCTAAAAATTCTTCAGAGGTTAACAGACACAAATACAGTATCAACTGATGAATGGATAAGAAAAATGTGGTACGTTTACACAATGAAATATTATTCAGCTATTATGAAAAATGAAATTATGAAATTCTCAGGTAAATGGATGGAAGTGGAAGCAATCGTGCTGAGTGAGGAAACTCAGACCCAAAAGACAAACATTTCATGTTTTCTCTCATATGTGGATATTAACTTAGAATCTTTAAATATCTGTGTTTCATTTGGAATATGCCTTGGGGCTAGAAAACTAGTAAAGGGCCAGTTTTTATAAAGTTTAAATGGAGTTCCAGATGTGGTGGTGCACGCCTTTAGTCCCAGCACTTGGGAGGCAAAGGCAGGTGGATCTCTGTGAGTTCAAGGCCAGTCTGGTCTACATAGCAAGTTCCAGGCCAGCTGGGACTACAGGGAGACTCTGTCTCAAAAAGACCAAAAATAAAAGTTTAAATGGAGTAACCCTATAACTGAGGGACAATACCTCAACTAAATGCCCCATCCTAGCAAATAAAAACCCCAGTACCAAGAATGGGTTATCTTTCTCTGAGTTTTTAGCCAGTGGGATTCTATAGACTTCCAAATGTTATAGGCTATTGCCATTGCTCTTTGTTACTTTATGGAACCTGACAGTAAGACCCTATTGCTGAAGACAGTGAATACTTGAGTCGTAGAACATGGAGAAATCAAGTTGGTACTGACCTGGAAGCTTCATTCCTGCTGGCTAGCTTTCATAGTGCTGGAAGATGCTATGCACACTACCAGATAGGAAAAGTATTCATCCATCATACCCAGCTGTGAACCCTGTAAGCTATAATAACTACTGGCCTTGCAAGATATACCCAGTAGTGCAATAATGGCACAAATGCTATGGGAGTAACCAACAATACTCTGATTGGCTTTAAGGCCCACTCTATAAGAGGAAACCCATTCCTGGGACTGTTATCAGGACCAAGACCCTGTGGCTAGATAGCTCATGGGCCTTAGGAAAGAATCTATTACTAATAGCCTACTAAATGGATATAGTATTAAAATGACTACTAATGACATTGCTGTACCCAATTAGTGCATTGCTCAACCCTCATCAGAGAAACTTCTTATAGTAGAAGGCAATTAATATAGAGTCCTACAACTAGTCAAGGTGCAGAGAATACAAGACTGCAGAATGCTCAGCCCTAAATGAGCCATCTGTACTACACACACCTCAAGTCTCAGGGACCTCTGCGAAAGACGGGCTGAAAAGATTGTAAGAGCCAGAGGCGCTGGAAAACTACAAAGAAACAGTGTTTTCCAGACAGCAGGGTAGTTCCACCTATAAACTCACAGTAATTGTGACAGCATGCACAAATCCTGCTCAAGGTCAAGCCAGACGAAATCCTATCATAGAATGGATGGGTGGGCATGAACCCTGCTAGCCTGACCACAATCCAGGACATGTTCCACACCCAAGAGAATTTGGGCAACACATATGGGACTTGGTGGGAGGGGGGATACAAAGTTGGGTGGGTAGTGAGGTGAGGGTGGATCTGGGAGGAGCTGGGGACAGAGTTTGATCAAAATGCACTGTATGAAATTCTCAAGGAATTAATAGAAATATTTTTTAAAAGAAAACCCAATCATTTTCATTCAGCAATGGTAAGAACCCTAAAGAACCTGGTTCTGTGGTATACTCCTATAACGTCAGCTACAAAAAAGGCTGAGGCAGGAGGGTTGCTGGAGCCCAGGAGGTCCAGACCTGTCTGGGCAGCACACCAAGACACCAACTCAAAAAAACAAAACAGGTTTTAATCCCAGCACTCGGGAAGCAGAGGCAGGTGAAGCTCTGTGAGACTGAGGCCAACTTGGTCTACACAGCGAGTGCCAGGCCAGCTGGGGCTACTGGAAGACCCTGTCTCAAGAGACCAAAAAGGAAAGAGAGAGAGAGAGAGAGAGAGAGAGAGAGAGAGAGAGAGAGAGGCGCTGAGGAGAGAAAAGAATCCCCATCACTGAAGACTTTTTAAAGCCATTCTCTATGTTATTCATGACTCTAGCAATGAAAGGGCTCCCAGCACAAGGCCGTCACTGCCTGGGGTGCGTGAGCTGCCTTGGAAGAGAAATGAGGTCTTTGACTGACTGAGTCACCAGAGGCTTTCAGAATATTCTGGCCCCAGCAGAGCCCTACAGAGAAAGAGCACAAAATGGGAGAAAGGCCCAGCTTGAGTCTGCCCTTGGGTTTGGTATTCACTGTGGCTGCTGTTAGAAGAAGGTGGAGCTTCATGGAGCTCTCTGTGGAGGGAAAGCTCGGCAAGACTGGCTCGGTAATTACATGCTGAGGGCACTTTCCTGAGGAGAAAATCTTCAGTGGTTTCAAAGAGAACTACGGTATGAACTGACTGAAAGGGATGCTTGGATTATTCCCAGCCATATGCTTCTGGAACCACAAACTTCTGTTTCTTTTGGGCAGTGTGGAAACAGCAGAAGTTATGACTTAAGAAATGCGTATCTGGGGCTGGAGAGGTGGCTCAGCAGTTAAGAGCACTAGCTGCTCTTTCAGAGGACCCGGGTTTGGTTCCCAGCACCCACATGGTGGCTAACAACCATCTGTAACTCCAGTTCCAGGGGAATCTGATGCTCTCTTCTGACCTTCGTGGGCATTGCATGGTATGGGTGCACTTACATACATGCAGGCAATACCCTCATACACAGAAAATAAAAATAACAAAGTATTTTTTTAAAAAGAAAGAAGCAGTCAGGTTGGTGGCACACCCCTTTAATCCCAGCAGTTGGGCAGCAGAGGCAGGCAGATCTCTGTGAGTTCAAGACCAGCCTGGTCTACACAGTGAGTTCCAGGCCAGCTGGGGCTACAGGGAGACACTGTCTCAAAAAGACCAAAAAGCAAAAAATAAAATAAAATAAAGAAGCATCTATAACATTAGGATTACATTTTAGTTGTTCAGAAACAGAAAAACAGGCCCATGTCTGTGGGAGGCATACAGTAATATCAACGTCATCATGCTGAGACGTTCTAGAGACAAATAGACCAGCATTAACCAATGATATGGCTGCATTGAACTGAATATTTGCATTCAGAGTATCCCCAACATGGTGGCACTAGGAGATTTGGCCTTTGGGAGGTGATTGTGTCAAAAAGTTGGATCCCTTGTGAATAGATCAGTGTCCTTGTAAGACCTGCAGAGACCAGAGTTTGACCCTTCCACCATGGAGACCACAGTGAGACAGCACCCTCTGAACCAGGGAGTGAGTTCTCTCCAGATACCAGCTTCCATCTCCTTGATCTTGGACTTCCAGCTTCCAGAACAGGGAGAAATGCATTGTTGTTGTTTACAAGCCACTCTTTATGATATTTTGTTATAGCAAACCAATGGGCTAAGGCAGTGACCTTGGGCAAAGCCATGGGATAGAGCCAGGTTTGGTTCCACCATCTGTAAGATGATGATCACAGTATCCCACAGATCACTGTAAGGCTTAGATAAGACTTGAGTACATAGTAAGTGCTGGGTCCTGCCTTCTTTGCTTCCCTTACAAGCTCGTATTCCCCACGTGGACATATTCATCTTTGTGAATACACTCAAGCACAAACTTACAGATAGAATGAGCTACCACAAACACTGATACCTAGAAATTCTTTTTGGTTTTTGCCTTTGCTTTTAATTGCTTAGTCAAGAAAATGTATCCAACCATCACTTTTCAGTGAACTGTCACTGCAGAGTATATTGACACCCTTCTTACTAGCTTCATTTATTGGCAGTTTTTCTAGCATCCAGTACAATTCCCAGAACATGGGAAGTCTCATTCACGATTCACTTCCAAGAGGCTGAGGTTGTAGCTCAGTTGATAAGAGTGCTTGCCTAGCATACACAAAGCCTAGCATCACATTAACTGACTGCTGTGGCACATGCTTATAATTCCAGCACTCAGGAGATGGGGGCCAGAGGGTGGGGTTCAAGGTCGTCTTTGGCTACATAGCAAATTCCAGGCCAGCCTGGCCTACATGAAACCTGTCTAAAAAGAATGAAAAAGAATTTCAGAGCTTTACATAGCTCACTTCTGGGATGCTTGACAGACGTTGATTAAATATTTAGACATTTTTCTTTAAAGGAAGGAGCTGAAATGGAGGTCTTTCAGGCTGCTAAAAATGCAATCCTACCCCTCAAAGTCACATTTAAACACTAAAGTTATATTCGACTTTTGGAGTTTTTAGATAAGCTACCAGGATTTGACATCTATATTGTTTTCAAAGTCTGTGTAGATGGCGCTTACCTCTTTACACCATTTCATGGCTCTGAAAATCAAACACTAGTTGGTTTGGGGTTTAAATAAATTACTTGTTATGATTATTTTGAAAGTAAAATGTCAACTTCTTCACTGCCCAGAGGAAACACAATTAAAATCCAGGTAAGATTTCAATGGAATGCTGCTTTTTTTAAAGAAGGAAAGTGTCTGAAGAATAGAAATACTCAAGGAAGAGGGAGGAGGAGCTGGGC
Source organism: Nannospalax galili (assembly GCF_000622305.1). NCBI lineage: Eukaryota > Metazoa > Chordata > Mammalia > Rodentia > Spalacidae > Nannospalax > Nannospalax galili. The sequence continues at coordinate 4,418,829 of NW_008340872.1, read as the reverse complement.
ATGGTGCACATCTATAATTCCAGTACTGGGGAGGTGGAGGCACAAGAATCAGGCATTTGGGGGCCAAAGTTGGCCACATAGCAAGTCTGAGACCAATCTTCATCTATATGATGCCCTGTCTAAAAAAGAAAGAGAGAAGAAAACAAATCGAGAGGGAGGAAGGGAAGGAGGGAGACAGGGAGAGAGGGAGGGAGAGAGGAAGGAAGTGGGGAGAGAAGGAGGGAGGGGGGGAGGTGGAGGCACAAGAATCAGGCATTTGGGGGCCAAAGTTGGCCACATAGCAAGTCTGAGACCAATCTTCATCTATATGATGCCCTGTCTAAAAAAGAAAGAGAGAAGAAAACAAATCGAGAGGGAGGAAGGGAAGGAGGGAGACAGGGAGAGAGGGAGGGAGAGAGGAAGGAAGTGGGGAGAGAAGGAGGGAGGGAGGGAGAAAGGGAGGGGAGGGAGGGAGGAAGGGGGAGAGAGGGAGGGAGGGATAATGGAATGCCACACCCGAGAGACTGCTGTCTCCCAGCTTCCCTAAAGAAATGTAGTTCATGTGCCCTGACAGCTGAGAGGCTTAAAAGGACGAAGATATTTTATAAGCTTTGAGAAGAGGAAGGAAAAAAGGAAGGAAGGAAGAAAGGAAGGAAGGAAGTCAGGGAGTCAGGGAGTCGGAGAGAGGAAAGGAGGGAGGGGGAGGGAGGGAGGAAGGAAGGGAGGAGGGAGGAAGGAGCAAAGGGAGGGTAAGAGAGCCAGTTATCACAGATGGGGTACCAAGTGGCAACTTAAAAATAATCGCTCCCTTATGGTTGGTACAGTCCCAACGAAGATTACAAGCTAGGGTGGTATGCTGCAGACCAAGTGCAGTCACATGCCCATCATGACATTTCGGTTAGCTATGTACTGCACTGATAGTGGTGGACCCATTACACTGCATCACCTTGCAATGTCTCAGCATCTTGGTTTGTATAAACACACTCTGATGTTCCCACACCATGATGAAATTGCCTAATGACACGTCTTACAGAACATGTTCCTGTCGTTGAGCAACACACTACTGTATTTCCCTTTCTTTAAAAGGAAGAAACATGGAGTTTCTGAGAATTTAAACTCATAGCCAACGTTTTCCCATCTTGTCAACTGTCTATTGCACCAGACTGTCTGAAGGAGAGATGCGAGAAGCTGAACATCAGGGAAGGAACAGGGAGTCCTCAGGCTGGCTTTCTGACTCTCTTCCTATCAGGGGAAGAGCCGAGACACACACATGTCAATGCCAACAGCTCAGCGGCATCACAAGTAACATTTCACTATGGGTCTGGAGGTATAGCTCAGTGCTAAAGGGCATACCGAGCATGCACAAATCCCTGGATTCAGTCTGTAACACACACTCTCAAGAACACCATTATGAAAAGCTGCCTTATCGACCTATTTCCATGACCCACCAAAGGCTCAAAGAAATCCTGCAGTGCTGATTTCTTAATAATTCCTCACCAGAAAGACTGATCACAGCTGCAAGAAACAATTGCACATGGGCAAAGTGTCCCAATTAAAAAAAAAGAAACCACCCACCCCTGCTCCACAGAATGAGGGTAATAAACCTCCCATGGCCTAAATGCCTCAAAGATGCCTAGATATAGAAGCAATGTCTGTTTGATCTTTCACAGCATTTTAAATTGAATACAATAAGTAAACTTAGGTGGGAAAATATATTGTTTTTCCATGGGACTTAACATGATTAGTTCATTCTGATGGAGGCAGGGAAAAGTCAGCCCAGAAGCATACTTTCTTCTTTAGAATTATGCAATGCAAAAAAGAAAAGAAAGTCAGGTGTGGGGGTGCATGCCTTTAATCTCTGCACTTAGGAGGCGGAGGCAGGTAGTAGCTGTGAGTTCAAGGCCAGCCTGGTCTTCATAGTGAGTTCCAGACCAGTTGGAGCTACAGAGACCCTGTCTCAATAATCGCTCCCCAAAAAAAGAAGAAAAAGAAGGGGGGAAAGAAGAAAGAAAATGAAAACCCCTCACCAATATGCATAGCAAAGTGTCTCCCCCTCACTGTAAAATAGTCACGGGGGAACAGAGAGCTCTTGTCTTGCTTCTGGAATTTAGGCAGAATTCAACCAGTGTCTTAGTGATTTTAGGCAACAAATACTGTCATACTGCTATGCAGCAGGCCATGCACTATGCATTTAGAAGGAATCCCTGCCCTCCTGAAGCTCACCATATTGAGGGGTTACGGTGTGCAGGGGCAGCAAAGACCCAAAAGTGGAGAGTAGAAAAGCTTCCCTGGTAAGTGTGAGCTGATTGCTAACAAATGAGTGAACCACTCAGTCATTTATCCATTTCCCCCAAATAATGTGATATTACCAGAACAAAATTGGGTACCTAGACATAGGCTCAAATAAATAAGCCCAACTGATTTTAAATGAGGTGTAAAAGTAATTCAATAGAGGAATGGACTCCTTGACAGATGGTGCTGTAGCAACTGGACAGCCGTAGGCAATAACAACAACAATAATAATAAATGTCAACATAAACCTCACACCTGTACAAAGAAATGTCAGAATAGATCACAAACTTAACTAAAGGACATGAAACTTAGAAGAATATATTTGTGATCATGGGTTAGGCAAAGAGTTCTTAGAAATTATGTCAAAAAAGAGAAAACAGATTGGGCTTCATCAACATCAAAATTCTTTACTCTGTGGAAAGTTAAAAGAATAAAAAGATAAGCTGTGACTGGAGGAAAGTGGAAGTTAATACCTTCAAGTAACAAATCAGGCTTGGCGAGATGGCTCAGCAGGTAAAGGCGCTTGTTGTGTAAGCCTGGAGATCTGAGTTAGATTCCCAGACCCCACATAAAGGTGGAAGGAGAGAACCTACTCCATGAAGGTGTCCTCTGACCTCCATACTCATGCCATGGCACATGTGCCCATACACACATCATGCATACACAATAATAACGAATTAATCAATCAATTAAAAAGAATCCTCTCAAAGAAAGAAGGGATTATTCTGGTTCACTCCATCATGGATTGGAAGGCATGGTGGCAGGAGGCTCCATGGTGGTAGGACTGTGAATGCAGGACTCTGTTCCTCCTCATACAATGGTAGAACAGGAAACCAAGAGCAGACTGGAAGTGGAGCCAGGCTATCAAACCTCAAGGCATGTCCCTATTGACCCACTTCTTCCAGTGAGGTTCCACTTCCTAAAGCGTTCACAGTGTTCCAAAACAGTGTCACCAGATGGGAACCACTAGGGGAGACTTCACATTCAAAACACAGCATTCTGCCCCTGGGTCCCACAGGTTCATGGTCATCTCAATGTGAAATGCATTTGATCCTACTTCAAAAGTTCCCATAGTCTTTAACAGACCCAACACTGCTCAAAAGTCTCAAATCTCTTCTGAGATTCAGGGAAATCTCTTAACAATGAGCCCCTGTAAAATCAAAGTCCTTCCAATAAATAATGCAACAGAGCAGTCTCATTCTAAAAGGGAAGACCGGGGGCACAGCAAGGAATGATCAGGCCAAAACAAGGCTGAAATTCAGCAGAGCAAACACCAACGCTCCATGTCTAACATCTGGGGCTCATGATGGAATTCTCTGGGATCCAATGGTCTTGGGAAACCCCACCCTTCCAGCTCTGCTACATACAGTGCAAGTGATCTCTATCTTGGACCAGCTCCACTTCATGCTTATAATATTCTTCAGTCCTAGAACCTTGAATGCCCTGTGGTCTCCACTGAAACATGGGCATTACCTTCACACAGAGCTCTTAGAAACTCCTTGAGGGAATCTGACACTGTCCCACATTACTTGGTCTCAGTATCACTATGGAACTTTGGTACAAACCTCTACAACCCTCTTACTCTTGTATCTTTCATGCCTGCAAAACTAGTAACATGTGGATGACAGCACCAAGTTCCTGCTGCTAGCTCAAGATGTAGCCTGACACACAGCCCCCAACCCTGAACCACCGCTATCACAGGCACTATGTGTCACTGAGGCTGGCCCTGGGGAAACACTTCCCTGGGAGCTTGTTTTTGAGTAGGTAAATAGCATTCTTAATTTAGGCTCTCTCCTTTTCAATTAATTTATAATTTCACAAGTTGGAGCCTTCAGTGAATGGTGTCTTACCCTCAGAGTACCTTTCCTAATACTTTAATGCAGAGCAGAAGTTCCTCTTTAATGTTACAAATCTCCTTAACAACTGTATTTTTACTTGCCTTGTCATGCTTCTTTCATCACAAAACGTACATTTTTCCTATCTTTCTGCTCCATGTGCAGGTCTGTCTCACTATTCATCTGGATAACAGCAGTGAGCAGTAGCCATACCACAGACTGAATGTTATCCTACCTTGAAATTTCCTCTGCCAAATGAATTAATCCACTGCTTTTTAATTCTGACTCACTGGGGCTGGATAGATGGCTTAGCAGTTAAGAGCACTGACTGCTCTTGCAGAGGACCTGGGTTCAATTCCCAGCACCCACATGGCAGCTAACAACCATCTATAACTCCAGTTCCAGAAGATTCAACACTTTCTTCTGACCTCTATGGGCATTGCACGACATGGGTGCACTTACACATATGCAGGCAACACACTCATACACATAAAATAAAAATAACAGAATATTTTTAAAAATTCTGCCTCATCAAGTTCTTAGTGCATGGGAAAATGCTACTAGATTCTTTACCAGAGTGTAACATGAATGACTTCTAACCCAGTTCCCAATAGAGTCCTTGTTCCTCTCTGAAACAAGATGAGCCAGGCATCCACTGTCTGCATTTCTTTCATCATTCTGGTCTTCCAAACTATTAATACCACTAGCTTGGCCAATAAGCTCTGTTTACAGTATTCTAGGCTAGGACTTCTCTAGTACACAGCTCCAGACTTTTCCATACCCCTTCCATAAACTAGTTCCAAAGGCCTTCAAAGCACATGCCACACATCTCAGTACCAGTTTTCTATATTAGCTACTTTATTTGTTGCTATCACCAAATACTGACAAGAAGTAATTTAAGGAGGAAGGGCTTATTTTGGCTGACAGTTTAAAGGGGTGTAGTCAGTCCATCATGGAGGGCTGAAGGCATGGCAGCAACTCAATAGTGGCAGAAGTATCCAGTTAGGACTCCTCAATCCTTTCTTTCATCTTGGCAAAACAGGAAGAGGAAGTGGACAGGAAGCAGGCAAGAAGTGCATCTAGACTATAAAACCTCAAGGCCTGCTCCCAGTGACCCATTTCCTCCAATAAGACATTATCGCCCAAAGATTCCACAGCCTTCCAAAAGTGACACTAGCTGGGGACCAATGAATGAGCCTATGAGAATTTCACATTGAAACCACAATGCTGACCATTCCTGATCCAAAAAATTCTAAAACCTGTAAATCCTCCAAAACCTGAAATTTTTTAAATGCTACACATGTGGTAAATTGTAGTCAAAATGTTGGTGCACTAAAAATGTATAAAATTATTTTCAAGCTATGTATATAGGGTTTATATGAACCATCAATATAGTCTTGAGTCTCATCCAAAGTTATTTCATTACATGTGCTTGAATATTCCAAAATCTCAGAAAACAAACAAACAAACAAAAACCCTAACACCAAACATTTCTGGTCTCAATCATTTCAGATGCAACATATTCAATCTATATATTAGCATCACATACCAGACAGGTGACTTAAATCTAGAACATAAAATACACCCCAAATTCAATGGTACAAAAATGAACCAATTCAAAAAGAAAGGGCCAAAGCACTTGAACAAACACCTTACCAAAGCTCTATGGGTGGTAAACACATGGAAAGATACATAATTCATTAAGTAAATGCAAATTAAAACAACCATGAAGTGCCTCTGCTCAGCTATTAGAACAGCTAAAAATAAAAATCTGGCAATAACAAATGGTGGTGAGGAGACAGAGAAATTGAGACATCAAAACATTTCCCATAAAGTTAAACTCTACCATAGGACCCAACAATCCTGCCCTAGACACCCACTCAAGAGAAATACAAGTGTATGTCTGCTCAGAAATCTGTAAGATGGTGTTCCTTAAAGTTTTGATTGTGATGAACAAAGACTGGAAATAACTCCAACAGCCACCATTGGTTGAATGGGTAGACAAATTATGTCTATCTGTATGTTGAATGGCCACCAGCTATAAAAAGGAACAAAGGAGCAATTCCCACAGTTTCAAAAGAAATGGAAGAAAAATCAGACACAAAAGACTACATGCTGTATGGTTTCCTTCACATAATAGCAGCAGAAAAGAACAGTGATTACCTGGAGTCAGGGTTGGGGAGAAAATTGACTACAAAGAGCATGGAGGGAATCTTTTAGATGACAGAAATGTGATATATCATTACTATAAGGGTGGTCATATGGCAATACTCATGTGTCAGAGCTCATAAAATTGGAGAGCTGGAGAGATGGATTAGTGGTTAAGAACCCAAGTTCTGTTCCCAACACCCATATCAGGTAACTCACAACCACCTGTAACTCCAGCTCCAGGGGATCTTATGCCCTCTTCTGGCCTCTGAAGGTACTCACATGTGACATATACATACACAGACACATGGAGATACAGCCTATCAATAAAAAATAAAATAATTTTTGTAAAATTTTTATAAAACTGATAAAATTGTACACTTCATTTTTTTCTCTAGTTTTATTATATGTGAATTGTGCCTTAAGAAAGCAAGCCCTGAGCTACAGAGAAGCTCAGCAGTTAGGAGCACTTGCTGCTTTTGTAGAGACCCTGGTTCAGATCCCAGCACCCACATGGTAGCTCACAACTATTATAACTCCAGTTCCAGGCATTCTAACACTTTCTGGCTTGTGTGGACAATAGGCACCCATGTTGAACACATGCAGGCAAAACACTCACACATATAAAATAAAAAATAAATAAATCTGAAGAAAGATAAGAAAGAGAAAGAGGGAGAGAGAGAGAGAGAGAGAGAGAGAGAGAGAGAGAGAGAGAGAGACTATAGAAATAGCTCAGTGATAAAGTACTTGCCTCGTATGCTGAAGGCCATGAGTTTGATCCCTTCCATCACAAAAGCATAAAAGCTGTTTTCTAGCAGGCCTGGTGATGCAAGTTTGTAACTCTATTTGAGAAGCTGATGCAGGAAGATCACAAGCTCAAGGTCTGCCTGGATGTAGAGTGAGCCCAAGGCTAGCTTGGGCAATTTGGTAAGACCTTATCTCAAAATTGGAAAAGAATTTTTCCAAAATTTGGAAAAGATATATTTCAGTGGTAGAGACTTATCTGGCATGTGCAAAGCCCTAGGTTCAATCTCACATGCTAATGGGGGGGGGCAATGCAATAGAGGAATTTGCCCTAGGAAGGATGTATCAAAATATAACCTAGAATCATCATCCCTTTGTTTTGTTTTGTTTTAACAGGATCTTACTGTACAGTCCTGGCAGGCCTGGAACTCACTATGTAGATTGGACTGGCCTCCAATTCATAGAACTCCATCTGCCCCTGCCTCCCAGGTTCTGGGACTAAAGGCATACACCACTACAGGGTCTCGTTCTGTAGCCAAGGCTGGCCGCAAACTCATAGCAATTTTTCCCCTCAGTCTTCTCAGTGTCGGGAGTACAGTCATGAGCCACCATATCTGGAAAGTCACCATAATTTTTTAAAGTGTGCCACTGGGACAGGAACAGACAAATAGACCCACTGACAGAAAGAGTTCCCAAACAGAACAATGTACATAGTAAATAATGATTTAAATGAGTGGGAAAATGGATTCTTCAATAAGTACAGTTGAAGTCTGGATTTCATTTGGAAAAAAAGAATCGTTAGCCCCACAAGGCACATCATTCTCAAAAACAGAAAATGAATGATCTAATCATGACCTAGCTAGGAAGGTTCACACTATGCACCTATGCATTTCTTATCTCTGGTAAGTGTGTAGGAGGCCACTGATTGCCCCATGGTGGGATTTTACTATCAATGAAAAGACTGCTATTACATCTAAGCTGACGGTAGTCACCACTACTTTCTCATGGGAATAGCATCATTTATCGCAGTGGGAAGATAAATATCTAAATTGTGCCCTTCCACCTACTCAGGCAGAGGAGGAAATAGAAGTGGTGAAATGTTAAGGTCCCTGCTGGTCTTTCTGGGATGTCAGAGGGTGGAACTCAAGTAGGTGGATGATTGCCACGTGTTAAACAGAGCCCATTAATGTTCCCCAATGTCCCACAGAGGGGCGAAGAGCTGAAATTCCATCTCCCCATTCTGAGAGGCCTTATTCATGAAAAATGCCTTCAGGGAGGAGGGCCCCAGCAACACAAAAAGAAGCTTCAGCCTGGGAAGACCAGTGAAGACTCACTAGCAGTAGGTGAGTCAGTAGACTTCCAAAGACAAGAAGAGATAATGGCTGATCTTCAAGGTTAAGCCATTGGCGTCCTGTGGGGTAGATTCTCCTCCTGTCTTGCCAAGCCTTCAGTAAACATTTTTCATCCTGGATATCCTGGATATTGGTTTTGTTTTTTTTTTTTTTTAGGAAAGTAGCATTGTTGAAGAGCAGGCTTTCGTCCCTATTCCTACCTCCCCTTTTCATGGGACAGGCATCCAGGAGCAGAACCTAACACTCAGGCCTCTATCTGCCCTTCAATCACTGCATCAGTCTGTTTTCCATTGCTATAGCAAAATAGCTGATGCTGGGAATATTTTGTTTGGTTTTGGAGACAGGGTATCTCCAGAAATCTTAGGCCAGCCTTGAACTTCTGATGTAACCCAGACTGGCCTCAAACTCAAGACTCTCCTCATCAACCTTTCAGTGCTGGGATTACAGGTACATATACAACTGTGTTTGACACCTGAGCATTATTTTTAAGGAAATTTATTTATCTCACAATTCTGCAAGCTTAAGACTATGGCACTTACTTCTCCACAATTCTGGAAAGTGCTTCATAGAAGGCTGAGCATCACAATGGCCAAGTCATGTTCAGAAGATCCCATGGTGAGACACGAAGCCAGGGAGAGTTCAGAGGTCAGCTCACTCTCCTGACAACAGACTATGGGAACTACCTCATTTCATGAGTATCCGTTTTCTCCAAAGGTGATCTCCCCAATAACCTAATGATCTCTTACTAGGCTCCACCTCTTAAAGATTCTTTTGCTGTGCAGAAGGCTCACTGTGCTTGCTGTGTGATGGGAGTCACTCAGTCAAGAGACAAGGCAGTACAGAGAAAGAACTTCATTGTGATAAGCTAGCTAATTGGAAGGTGGCAGGCTTTCTCACCCCTAAAGAGTCATCATGAGAGGATGTTGATACAGGGAGGTTTATTTAGGAGATGGATGATCAGATTGGTAGATGATTGACACACGTATGATCCAAGCTCCTTAGCCACCAGATGCTGTCCAGCTCTGCAAATCTCAAGAACAAAGGTCATTATTTTCTTGTTCTTGATATTTATTGGTTTTCCCTGTAAACTAAAGTTCCTAGAAAAAAAAGCCATACTTTTGTTGAAGATTCTACAATGCTAAATGGCTGATTAGAATTTCATGATTGTAAAGAGTTATAATGGTGCGAATCAAATTATCTTGCGCAACTTTAGTCCCTTTCAAAGGCATTAGCTGCCTACCTCTGTTACTGACCTAACATCCTTATGACTATTAAACTTTTAAAATATATTCTTAGTAGATACTAGCTTCTACCAACCCAAAGGCTAAAGATGCCATTAGATGACATCTACAGTCTGTAGAAGACTTTTTCCCACTTTGCTGTAACCCATCAACCCAATGTTCCCATTAATGTGTTTGATAAATGCCTTGAGTTCTGACTCTTTTTTTGTTTTGTCGCTAATAAAATCTCATGTAACCATTTCCACAGTGGAACATATTTTTGAGGGCAACTTAAACTGGTGTTCCTGAGCCATAGTGCGCTCACATTTGGCTCAAGTATAAATAATCTCTCCTTCCCTTTGAGGTGAAAGCTGTTTTAGGTCAACAATCCATAAATACTACCTGACATATTATACCACAGACAGGCTAGAAGAGTTCACTGCTCCAAGTGAACTCTTGCTAATCAAACACAGCAATGGACAAAAACCATTCTTTACCTAACTGTTGTGGAAGACAAGGGTAAGGTGGGGACCACCAGGGAATCAGGTTCAAGATCTGGTCCCAGTGCCCTGCTTCAGCACCACTTCTTGGCTTCGGCATCCTGGGAGCCACACTTCTAGCACATGAACTTTGGGGACCAAGCTACATCCCAACCATAGTAACCACCCCTCTCTCATCTGTTAGGATAAGCAACTGGACCAACATGGCTTGATCCCCTGTCCCCATATTTGTCTCTTACTTCTAACCACATCCAGATCTGGCTTCTTTTGAGTTATTTTTCTATTACTTTACCAGCTTCTGCCTCTTTCTACAGTTTCAATGAGGCGTTATTAGGCCCCTGAGGAACAGTCTTCTCTTTGGTCTTATCACTAAGTTGGTTTAAGAGTCTGGCCAGCACCTTCTAATTGGATTTAAGGCCTGTTTCACAAGATGGAGCCCATATCTGGCACTATAATTAGGGCAAAGAGCCTATGGCTAGACAGGTCACAGGCCATAGGGCAGAACCTACTATTATTCTGCTAAATAGACATAATAGTAAACTGACTCTTAATGACCTATTGTTATGACCATAGATTAGGGCATCTCTCAAATTTCACCAAAGAAGATTCTTCTTGCAGCAGATGGTGATTAACACAGAGACTCATAACTGGTCAATGCGTAGAAAACAAGAGACTACAAAGTGCTCAGACCTAAATGGGACACTTATATCACACCCTTTCCTTCTAAGGCTCAGAGACAGCGGAACAGAGGCCAGAAAGATTGTGAGAACCAGAGCTGGTAAATGAATACAAGGAAGCCATGTTATCGAGACACCACAAAGTACTTGCACATATGAATCCACAGAGCTTGTGACAGCACGCACCAGACCTATTCAAGCCCAAGCCAGGGGGAAAAAAGACCCAGCATGGATGGGGAGGTGGACAAGAAGTCCTAGCCTTAGCCTAAGCAATTGATAGCTTCTAGGAGAAGGGAGAGTCAGTTTTCTTTAAGGGTGTAACATTTGATAGGTTGACCAGGCTCCAAGGGGTGGACCCACAGCCAAGAGCAATTAGGAAACACAGATTAGATTCAATAGAACTTTTTTAAAAAATATTTTATTTTTTTAAATTTTATGTGTGAGTGTATTGCCTGCATGTAGCACCTGTGTCATGCAATGCCTTCAGAGGACAGAAGAGGCTGACGGAGCCCCTGAAACTGGAGTTACAGACAGTTGTTAGCTGCCATGTGGGTGCTGGGACCCAGGTCTTCTGCAAGAACAGTCAGTGTTCTTAACCACTGAGCCATCTCTCCAGCCCCTCAATAGACCTTTAAAAAATAATAATAATAGAAAACATGAAGTTGGGTGGAAGGGCACTAGTAGGGAGGGGGTGGTGATGAGGGAGGGGGTCTGAATATGGTGAAAATATTTTGTATGAAACTCTCGAGAATCAATAAAAATATTTTCCTTAAAAGAAAAAAATTTATAGCTGGGCATAGTGGCACACAACTTTTTTTCTCTCTCTCTCTTTTTGAGACAGGGTCTCCCTGTAGCCCCAGCTGGCCTCACTATGTAGATCAGGCTGATCTGAACTCACAGAGATCCGCCTGCCTCTGCCTCCACAGTGCTGGGATCAAAGGTGTGTGCCACCACACCCTGAGACAGATCTCTGTGAGACTGAGGACAGCCTGGTCTACATAGCAAGTTCCAGGCCAGCTGGGGCTATATAGAGACCCTGTCTCATAAAGCTGAAAGAAAGAAAGAAAGAAAGAAAGAAAGAAAGAAAGAAAGAAAGAAAGAGAGAGAGAGAGAGAGAGAGAGAGAGAGAGAGAAAGAAAGAAAGAAAGAAAGAAAGAAAGAAAGAAAGAAAGAAAGAAGGAAAGAAAGAGAAAGAAAAAGAAAAGAGAGAGGGAGGGAGGGAGGAAAGAAAGAAAAGTGAATTAAGGCAGACTTATAAAACAAGAGTCTCGCCAAGATAGGAGGATGTGAATTACTCAACCCTTCATATCACAATAAGCGGTCCAATATATATAGTAAAAACCTCAAGATTCATCCATGTGGGTTTGCAAGGTAGCTCAGTGGGTAAAGGTACCTGCTGCCAAGACTGATGGCCTGAGTTCAATCCCTGGAATCCACATGATGGAAGGAGAGAACCGACTCCCACAAGTTGTCCTTCGACCTCCACACATGTGCTGTAGGAGAGAGAGAGAGAGAGAGAGAGAGAGAGAGAGAGAGAGAGAGAATAATAAATAAATAAATAAATGTAAAAATTTTTTAATCTATCCATAAGAACAATAAACAGAAAGTTGTATCCTGTGGTAACTCCCTGAGAAATGTCCATTCCAGAACTCAGGGTGGAGGAGAATGGCTATTTCAGGTCTTGTTCTACCTCCCTGTGTCACCAGAGGTCTCGCAGACTCTTTGTCTCTGTAGCAGGTCTTCAGAATTCCCAGGGTAGCAGCGAGGTCTGTGCAGAGCCCCGGAGCTGTGGCAGCCAGGCTGGTGCCAGAGTGAATGAGGTGATGGCTAAAGGGAGAGAGCCCAAAAGTGCCTTACTCTGGGACTTCTCCCACAAACATGTGGTGCTTTGGCTCAGAAGGGCAATTTTTTTTTTTTTTCAAAAGAAAAAGTAGTGAGTTACTTTTGACCAAAAAAAGTCAGTCAGCCATGGATGATGACTGGCTGCACCCCAGAGACTGTGGGAAACCCTCCAACCCCAGTAAGCACAAGACCTTTTCCAGTAACTCCAGCCAGTGCCAATTACCATCACCTTGGCACTGTGCCCTTCACCAGTGCAAGGCTCAGGATCAACGGGCCACTAAGTGTACTCTGTTTTACCCACTCACCCCATTTCATACTTGAGAAACTAACTCAGAAGGTGACATCGCTAACCCACTTGGTAAGCAACAGGACCAAGGCTGGAACCCCAAACTGCTGAGGCCTGAGGCCTGAGTCCTCATCCTTCCCTGGCCTGGGATCCTTGTCATGGCTTTGGGCCCTAACTCCCTCGGAAGGGTTGAGCTCCTGATGAAGAGAGCTACTGTTTTTCAGAGAGAAAAGGGCCATCGTTTGGGGAAAGCATGTCACAGTTCTGTCACTAAGATGGGGCATTACTAGCTGAGCAAGACCCATTGTTGTAGGCACAATTATGGGTCACAGAAAAGCAATTCATATGAAGTCCCAACACTTGTTAACCAGAATGTAACCATACATGGAGATATTGTTGACTTTCAAACAATAATGAAGTTAAGGCTGGAGAAATGGCTCAGTGGTTAAAAGTACTGGGGGCTCTTGCAGAGGACCTGGTTTGGTTCCCAGCACCCACATAGCAGCTAACAACCATCTGTAACTCCAGTTCCAGGAGATCCAACGCCCTCTTCTGGCCTCCATGGGCATTGCACATATATGGTGCACTTAAATAACATGCAGGCAAAATACTCCTACACTTAAAATAAAAATAAATCTTTTTTAAAATGAAGTTTAAAAAAGGCCTTTAGGGTAGGCCCTGATCTACCTGTACAGGGCTGTACAGAGAGACTCCTAAGGTCACATAGAGAAGACACGTGAGGATGTTCTGAGAAGACGGTCATCTACCATAAACAGAGGCCATGGAAGAAACCAGATCTGTGGACACTCAGAGATGTTTCTTCTGATTTCAGAGTTCCAGCCTCCAGGACTCTGAGCACACATGTGTCTGTTATTTAAGCTACATAGTCTGTGGCATTTTCCCATGACAGCTCTGGCAGACAACTACAGCCACCCACTCCCAGCCTACCCACACTTCTAGACTAGGTGTGTGTCCCAAGCCAGAGGGAACTAACCCGGAGCAGCTGCCCCAGGTCCAGGGTGGGACTGGGAGTTTGTATGTGAACCTCTCCTCTTCCCACACTATCCTTGATGTTCTGCTTGTTTGGTGTCCCCTGAAGCACTCAGCTGTGAGACAGGCATGCCAAAGTGCTAGATAAAAGCACATTTCGGTGTAACTGAGCATGCAGACATGTTCCATTTATAGCCCAAAATGCCGATGCTTGTTAAACCGTTGGGGCCAAAGGGAGCCGAAAGCAGTGTCAGAAACCCCTTCATCTTGTTCCTTCTCTACCTGGCTCTAAGGAGACAGAGATCTAAACACGGGTTCTCCACTGAGCCCTTTGGTTCACTCAGTGACCCTAGGACGTGTTCTGACCCACTGAATTCCCAAGTCCTCTCTAATTCTTCACATCTGTGTGTTTATTTAACCTGTGACCAGAAGCTACTTCCTCCTCACAACTTTAAGTTCTCCAGAAAGAAAAGTCTGAGCCCCTCTCTACCTCGTCCTCTCTCATTTTTCTTATAGTCAAAGGACATCGACTTTCCTCTGTTGGGAGCAGTGAACTTAACTTATCCCAGGCTAAGGAAGCTAAAGGGATCAAAAAACTAGAAAAATCCCCTCTTGTTTTGGAATGACCCCAAAGTAAACCCAAGATTACTTACATAGTTGTCATTAAGTACCCCAGGCTGACCTGAGGTTCACCGGCAGAGAACCACGGTGGGTACGGCCATGTCATCTTGTATCTCAGCATGGACGCCTGAGTGGGAAGGGGTGCTGCCTCTCTGCACAGCCTCACAGAGCCACAGGAGGCAATTCATGGTTCTCTGGTACTTTATACCCAACAGGGGAGTGGGCCACTTGCACCTCTGTTAGGGTTCCAGTAACAAGTGCCTCCTCAGCTGCAGATCTCAAATGAGGAAAAGCACTCTATACGTGCAATAGTAATGCCCAAGAAGCCCTCACTAGCAATGCATGCATTTTCATTATGTGTAAACCATTGTAGATACACTTTATGGATGACAGGGAAGGAACCATGGCAATTTCATCCTCAGTAGGAGGAAAAACATCACACCAATTTGCTGGTCAGTACTCCAAAATTCTAGCCACTATACTTTGTGTATGTACATGTATGTGCATGCAGAGGCCACAGATCAACCGTGGGTGTCATTCTCGGGTGCTATGTATCTTGTTTTGATTTTCTTGGGACACGGTCTCTCACTGCCCTGGAGTGCACCAAGTAGGCTACATGGCCAGGGAGCAACAGGGATTCGCCTGTCTCCACCTCCCCAGCTCTGAGATCACAAGTGTGGACCTCTAGCCCAGTCTTTTCACATAGGTGTAGGGTATAGAACATGGGGCCTTACACTTGCAGAGTAAGCTCTGACTGAGCTATCTCCCCAGCCCCAGCAACTACTATTTAGACAGCAATTTATTAGCTTTTTTGAGGGATAGGTTTTCACGGAAGATGGCGAAGAAAGGTTTTTGACACTCCCACTTCACAGAGGAGAAAAATGATGGTTAGGAGACCGTCACCTACTACAGAAGGAAAGGGGCAGAAGCAAAGGCCCCTTCTTCTGACTTCAGCTTCCACATCCCTTCCTTCAGATTATGGCCAGCCCACAAGCCAGCACTGGTCTCACCCACCCCCAACATTTAAACTTAGGTGAAACTCAAATCTTGACCCGATATTTCCTTTTCCAATAGGGAAATATTTGTAGTAGACTTTTCTAATTATGAAATGCATCCCCACATTTATCATGACACAATTTACAATAGTCATGTTATGGAACCAGTGGAGATAGCTACCAACAGATGTAAACAAAATATTACACACACACACACACACACACACACACACACACACACACACGCACAATGGAGTATTACGCAACCATAAAGAACACAAACACGTCATTGGCAGGAAAATAGATGGAACTTGAAATTATCATGTTAAGAAAAGTAAGAAAGAGGCAGAATGACAAGTTTTGCATGGTATCTCTAGCATGTGGCAATTAAAAACTTTTAATAATGAGCACCTTTAAGGACTACTAGAGAGTAAGGACTCTAAGAGGAGGAGCATGTGGGGGAAAAGGGGTAGTTGGGAAAACAATGCATCATGTATGTTTGATCTATTATGTTTTCATATGCACAATTAATTAATTAATATGCATTGCTATAAGATTAAAAATATGTACTCATGGGGCTGGAGAGATGGCTCAGCAGTTAAGAGCACTGACTCGGGCTCGATTCCCAGCACCCACATGGCAGCTACGAACCGTCCTTAACTCCAGTTCCGGGGGAATCCAAAGCCCTCTTCTGATCTCCGTGGCACTGCACGACACAGGTACACTCACATACATGCAGGCAATACACTCATACACATAAAATAAAAAGAATAAATAAAATTTTTTTAAAAAATGTACTCGTAAAAGAAATGTATATTATTACAAAAAGTCTATACCGACAAATTTTCATATCCCATAATAAAACCCTAATATGTTTAAAGAGGTTTATAGGCACATAGTTGTGACCAACAAACTTCAACTTCCCTTTTGACCTTCTGGGATCCAAGCAAGGTCACCCTTAAACTGCAGTCCTAACAGCCAAGATTCCCAGCCTGCACCCTTGGGACTAAAGGGCCCCCAGTGGTTTCTCAGACTCTGCAAAGAGCTCACACAACCTACCCTGTAACCCAGGGACAGCTGCCACCTCCATCCTCTCTAGCTTCTCAGAGTTTCCAGAAGGAGCCTCACTCCTTCCAGAAGGAGTAACGGGACGAATGTGGGACAAGTGTCATTTCTCTCCCCCTTGACCTGGCAGTATACTGGGACAGCTTCCCTCCTCTCATCTCCGTTTCAGAAGAATGAGAAGGTCTGGAGGCAGCGAGGAAGAGGAGGAAGGATCTGAAAGAAAGTCCTGAAAGGCTAAGGGTCTCTCCCCCCCCAAAACCCCACACAAACACACACACCCCCACCGGGCGTGGTGGCACACACCTTTAATCCCACCCAGCACTGAGGAGGCAAGGGCAGGAGGTTCTCCGTGAGTTCGAGGCCAGCCTGGTCTTTCACCCACATGAAGACTGTCTAGAGAAAACAGTTCTTTGAGAAGATTCTTGAGGCTCCTACATGGACTAGTTCAACTTAGTCTCTCCTCCTTTCCTCTCTCTGTACCCCAAACTTCTTCCTCTTCCTCTCTCCTACACTCCCTCTCCTCGTGTTGGCTAACCCCCAGTCCTTGGTCAGCCACTACCATTTGCCGGTATGTAACAGGTATGGACCCCTCCTAGCCCGCCCAGCAACTAAGTCCCTGACGCTTAGCACAGAGGCATGACCTTTAACCCTCTAATCCTCCAAACGGAGTGTCTGCATAACTCTTTTCAAACCTATCACGTAAGAAACAAGCTCAGATAAAAACTGTCCCTTCATGACTTATCAGCCATTGGAAAGACGAAATGACCAAACCAAAGCAGAAACTTGATGTTTGAAGGTAACCCGAAAAGTTAGCTCCTAACGTCCAACTGGCACTGTCTTTTCCCAGGCTCTGTTTACAGAAGGCGGGAGAGGGTTTTTACTGCCTCTTATCCTGGTCAGATACCGCAAGCGTTTTTAGAGCTTTAAAAGCAGCTGAAAGGTGAGTGACGGTTACTCAGACTCTTGTCCCCAACCCTTTCTTTTGCACCTTCACCAGTATGAGTCAAAAACTTGGTGGAAATGCAGACACATTTTGTTGGTCAGCATTACATACCCCAACTCAAAATAGCTCAAGAACCTTAAGTAACTGCAAGAAAGGCCTCTATAGCAAAAGAAGGCTCTTTCGAATGTCTCTAGCTAGATGACTGCACTTGTCCTTTCAAATGCCAACACGCTGCTGCCGAAAATACACTTTACTTTCTCCTTTAATCAACCAAATTGACCTCTTCTCACACTGAGCTCAATTTTAGAGTCAGTTCTCTCCTTCAACCTTCATGTGAGTCCTAGGGATCAAATTCAGGTTGCCAGACTTTCACAGCCAGTACCTTTACCTATTGAGCCACCTTGTCAGCCTGAGCTCAATTTTGGGAGCCCAACCAGGAAAGAAAAACATGCTAACTTGACTTTCAGAAAAACATGGAAATTGGTTTCTCCATAAACTTGATTTTCTCTATTTCCTCCTAACACAAGATACTTTCCTAAATAGGAACAGACACTATTTTGTTTAGGGGCCTTGAGCTACTGTGAGTTTCCTACAAATGGTTTTGCTGTCAGGCTAGTGGACCCCAGATCTCCCATTGGTGATGTAGGCAATCAGGCCTCCTCTCGCGAAACTTGATACTGACCACTTCTGCACTTGATAAGGATACTGCAGCATCTGCTTGATGCCCTAATCTCCCATGGGCTCAGCAGAAAAAAGGAAAGGGGTTTCTCAGAACCTCTCCCAGTGTGGGGGTGCTCATGATCAGGAGGCTATTCCCACAGACACTATAGAGATGGTGCCTCAGTATGACCACCAGCATTTAAGTAGGGCATTGATGGTCTGTGAGGAGCACTGGAGGGAAAGGAAACTCCAGACCCCTTTGTGTGTGGTCTGCAGTGTTTCCTTCGTGGTTTTCCCGTTGCCCTGATAAGGCACAGGTTCATGGGAGGTGTCGTTTCCAACCATTGAGCCATCTCATGGGGGTTGATTCAGGCTGCCAACTTTTCATTCATGTCTCCTTCTCACCCCCTTAGGCCTTCTCCCAAGTGCGGCTAGAGTTCCCAGGATTCTTTATTAAAATACTTTCCCAGACTCCCCCTTCCAATGGCTGTTTTTATCTTGACAGCAGGCTGGCCTTTGTCTCCAGGACTGGATAGCATTAGACCTAGCTCACACTCTAATTTGAGAGCTGCCCTTCATACAAACTCCTCCAGGGTAGCAGGGAGAGGAACCAGTGGACCACCTACCCCACCAACATCACACAGCACACTGCTGTCTCCAGCAGTGTGACTTTTGCTAGTCATTTTTTCCTCCTGTCTTGGATTGGGACAACTCAGAAGTCAAGTAAGCTGTCTGATTAGCCCCAACCCCCTTGTAGCTTTCCCACCGAGGCACCTCAACTTACCAATCACCTATTGTTTGGTTCCCAAAAATTAGTTTTCCTGGAGAATGGGGGAAAAATACTCGGAAACTGTTTCTAATAGATTTTTTTTTTTTTAGACAGAGCCTCATTATGTAGCTCTGGCTGATCTAGAGCTCTCTATGTAGACCAAGCTAGCTTCAAATTTATGGAGATCTACCTGCCTCTGCCTCCCAAGTCCTGGGGTTAAAAACATGCATCACCACACCTGGCTTTTAATAGAATTTATTTATGTATTTACTTATATTTTATGCTGACCCACCTCTCCAGCCCCTAATAAAAATTTTAAAAATAACATTTTGAAAAGAAAATAAATCCTTATAGACGTAAGCTGCTTTATAACTTGAGCTTGCTTTCTCTTTTTCTTTTTCTTTCTTTCTTTCTTTCTTTCTCTTTCTTTCTTTCTCTCTTTCTTTCTTTCTCTCTTTCTTTCGGTCTTTTTGAGACAGGGTCTTCCTGTACCCCAGCTTACCTGGAACTCGCTATGTATACCAGGCTGGCCTGGCACTTACAGAGATCCGCTTGCCTCTGCCTCTGGAGTGCTGGGATTAAAGACGTGCACCACTCTAATCCTTTCATTAGTTCATTACACTCTAATCACTCCTTTCATTAATCAGTTCAATGGGCAGCCTTCATTTTCTCTAATTTTTGTAATATGACAAGTAATAAAATTAGAGACATAGTTAGGGTTGTATCTAGACAAGAGCTAGAACCATGTCCCAGGTATCTGCTTTGCTTTTTATTGTGTGTCCACTCCACAAGTGAATCATAAACAGAACCCAACCTAGCAGATAAATAGGTTCAAGATCCCTCCAAGCTCATGCAATCCAAAGCATCACTGTGTGCCCAGCAGTGTGTTCACTACTT
The DNA here is from genome assembly GCF_000622305.1 of Nannospalax galili. Classification (NCBI taxonomy): domain Eukaryota; kingdom Metazoa; phylum Chordata; class Mammalia; order Rodentia; family Spalacidae; genus Nannospalax; species Nannospalax galili. Next base: position 4,399,014 of record NW_008340872.1, on the reverse strand, counting down.
TGTTTTTTACAGCATAAAGGGTCTAAAAAGAACCACAGAGGACTGGAGAGATGGCTCAGCGGTTAAGAGCACTGGCTGCTCTTGCAGATGGCCTGGGTTTGGTTCTTAGCACCCACCTGGCAGCTAACAACCATCTGTCTGTAACTCCAGTTCCAGGGGATCCAATACCCTCTTCAGGCCTCTGTGGGCATTGCATGCATGGGTGCACTTTATACGTTCAAACAAAACCCTCATATACATAAAATAAAAATAAACTTAAATATCAATCAGTAAAGTTTTTAACATTTTATTTATTATTTTATGTGTACGAGTGTATTGCCTGCATGTAGATAAGTGCACCTGCGTTGTGTAATGCCCACAGAGGGCAGAAGAGGCTGTTGGATCCCCTGGAACTGGAGTTACAGTTGTTAGCTGCCATGTGCATGCTGGGATTTGAACCCAGGTCTTCTGTAAGAACAACCAGCGTTCTTAACTGCTGAGCCATTTCTCCAGCCCCAAGTTTTTGGGTTGTTTTTTTTTTCTTTAAAGAACCACAAACCTGATGCCAGGAGTTCAGTTTAATGAACCATTCGCTACTGTGAGCTGAGTAAGATGTCATTTTTATAACTTTGTGTATAAATAAGGTACACAGGCAATAGTGCAGGATTGCTAAACACTGTTCACAGTGATCTATGGATGCTTGAGTAACAGATGAGTTTACTGTCTCCATTACCTGTACTCCTGTGCCCTTTGCTCACTTTTCATACAGGGTCACGTGCATCCAAGGCCGGCCTCCACCATGCTATGTAGCTGAGAATGAGCTTGAACTTCAGACCTCCTTTCCCTAGTGCTGGGATTACAGGAGTGTACCACCATGCTTAGTTTATGCTATACTGGGTATCAAGCCCCAGGGCTTCATGCACACTAGGCAAGCATGCTACTGAGCTACACTCCCATTCCACTTTTTTTTCTACAGCAAAGCACATTTATTGGGTTTTTTTTTTTTTTAAGTTTTAAGATTATGTTACCAGGAAGCCTATGGTTAAAGAGAAAGAACTTGTCTACACCTAAGGTCAGTATACTTCGTAGTAGGAAAAAGCAGACTTTTCAGGATATTTATTAATTGGCATCAGATGGCAAACTAAATTTTCTGCTTCAAAGCTAACAAATAATAAAGGTGTTTCCCAGGCTCACATGTTGTTGCTTATTTTTGCTTTCATGTTTATTGTGTTGGGATGCTTTATAAAGCAAAATGGCTATGTTCTGGACTGGACGAAGTTGCGAAACAATTGCCCAAATGGCTCTCCCTCCTGAAAGCCAACATTGTAGACCCTTTTCTGGTCACTGATGTCTGGAGCTGCTGCCTGACCCGCCTGCATCTCCAGTCCTCTGACTAGATTTCATTGGATAGCTCCAGAGAATCTTCCCTTGAGCTCAGAGGTTTTCAAACTGTATTGGCTGAGAAATCATCTGATCAAAGGACTTCCCACAGTGAGGCACAGGAGGAGGGTGATAAATATGGTGGATGGCAGCAACAGTTTATGTCTGTCATCCTTACTTAATTGCTAAAAGTTTCCTCTTACACTGTCTAATGTGGCCAGCTTTGGACAATAAATTTTATAGTCTTGCTAATGACGGGAAGAACATCGTGGGGGAGCCTGTGTGCTGGGGGACCATGCCTGGCTCTTATTTCTACCCTCATGGTAATCTTGCCTGCACTTTGTGACGATGTATTTATTTTTCCTGAGAGAAATCTTAATCTCTTGCTTTCTAATCCAAACAATGATCCAAGGATTTTCAAACTGGTGTCTGAGTGTATTTTGAATCGCTGTCCATCACAAACAGTTCAATCCAAACGCTTATTTCAGAGCGAGAGAAAAATAAATGTGAATGAGACTCATCCTTAATGAAGGGGCGGGGCAGACTAGAAGCAGTCTCCTCACCCGCAGACCGTCTCCCCCGCACTGACTCTCTAAAGAGCCACATCACATCACGACCGGATTCTCCTAGGTTTCCCTTCAAAGAGAAAGACAGCCTCGGTTGCCTTGGAGACCGAGCTCAGCAGACTGGCATCACGGGACTTTTCAGGTCCTGCTCCATGGCAGACATCCAAAGCTGACTAATTCAGTCTGACATGGTTATGGCTTTGTTGGGGACGCAGTGACAGAGGGGAGAGGCCAGGGGAACTTGAGAAAGGACTACAGCAAGTCAAGCTTTCTCACAGTTAAAGCAAGTTACAACAAAAGAAATCACCAGTGCATTTTGTTAATTAAGATGCTTCATGAAATGCTGGAGAGCAGAGATGCTATTCAAGTGCTCACGTGCCCATGTTTGAATTCTACTCAGACTTCTATGAGCCGATTCAAGAATATCTTCAAGACCTGCCACCTGCCAGCCACCTACAACTGTTAATCACTGCAGCAGCAGGTGTGGGCAGCACTTCTGTTCCAAATCTCTCGTCTCCCCTGCTCTAAAGGGCGCGATACTGTCAATTTCCATCAGTATAGAGGTACAGGGGGTGGGGAGAGAGGGCTTAGCAGGTAAGAGGACTTGCTGTGCTTGGGTCTAAGTCAATTCTCAGCACTCATGTCAGGCAGCTCACAACTGCTTCTAACTCTAGTTCCAGGGGTTCAGTGCCTTCTTCTGTCCTCCATGGACACAGCATGCACATGGTGCATGTACATGCTCAAGCACATACACATATACATACAATAAATAAATAAACCTTGTTTTAAAAGAATGTTAAGTGCTGTATGAGAGCCTCTAACAGATGAAAGTTTCCATCTCAAATCAGTATCAGTCCCTTGTCTGAAATGCTTGGGACAAGAACTGTTTCATATTTCAGATGTTTTTAGGTTTTGGAATATTTGCATAACAAAATGAAGATACCGGGGCTGCAGAGATGACTCAGATTAAGAGCACTGGCTGCTCTTGCAGAGAACCCAGGTTCAAGTCCCAGCACCCAAGTGGCAGCTAACAGCCGTCAATAGCTCCAGTTCCAGGGTAATCTGACACCCTCTTCTTACCTCCGGGGACAATGCATGACATGTGTGCACTTACAAACATGCAGGCAATATACTGACAAATATAAAATAAAAATAATAAAAGTATTGTTTAAATGAAGATACCTTGGGGATGGAACCAGAGTCTGAACACAAAATTAACTATAGTTCTATGCACACCTTATATACTTGTACAGAAGGTAACTTCATACAATACTTCTTGTGGCCTTCAAGGTCTGGAATTTCCTACCTGTGATGTTATATTAGCAAACTTTTGGATTTTAGAGCATTTCCGAGTTCAGGTTTTCAGATTAGAAATATTATTATTAAATACATGTTATTAAATTGTTATTAGAACTATCCAATGTTTACTTAATTAAAACAAACATAACAGGAAGCCAGAGAGATGACTGAGTGTAAAGACACTGAACAAGCCTGACCGCTTGAGTTCAATTCCTGGGACCCACATGGTAGGGAGGGAAAGAAATGACTCCTATAAATTGTCCTCTGACCTCCACACATGCACTTTAACATGCATGTATCCCCTCACATACACATACAGAAACACTAAATAAATGAAGAGATAAATAAATGTAACAAAAATTTAGTATTTCCAATTTCTTTTTTAAACAAATTTGAAAAGGAACTTTCTAGATCATTCTAATCCCAATCTTCATTCTATAGCCAAGGACTTCAAGGCTGGAATGAATATAGGGTGAGCACTGCTCCATCCGTTAGAGGCACAGCAGGACCCAGACCCCAAACTCCAGGTTCTTCTGTTCAGTGGTTATTCCCAGAACCACCTTTGCCTCTGTTATAGTCTGTTAAGCATAATAACTTTGTGCATGAGTATAATTTAATACACAAACACAGAAGGTCTGTTTTGGCAAATGGAAACATAAAATGATATAAAACAGTCTGTCATTCCTCAATATCCATGGGGGATGAACTTCAGGGCCTCACATCGGTTATGTGCACACAACCGAGGCACATCCTCCCATATACTCCAAATCATCTCTCAGTTACTTTTAATGCAATGTAAATGCTATGTGAATTGTTGTTATTGATATTATTTAGGGAATACGAATAAAAAAGCAGGGGCTGGAGAAATGGCTCAGCAGTTAAGAGCACTGGCTGAGGAACCGGGTTCAATTCCCAGCACTCACATGGTAGCTAATAACTGTAACTCCAGTTCCAGGAGCATCCTATGCCCTCTTCTGATCTCCTCAAGCATTGCACAACACTTACACACATGCAGGCAATACACTCATATACATAAAAATTAAAAATTAAAATAATTTTTTAAATAATTTTTTTTTAAAAAGAAGAACGAAAAAGCAGTCTGTAGCTGTTCAGTGCAGGGGCAATTTTTTTTTTCAAATATTTGTGGGAAGACGATTAGGGTATGCATATTTGTGTTCAGGTGCATGAGAAAGCCAGAGGTCAAACTCAGGTGTTGGTCGTCAAAAGCCAGCCACCTTGTTTGGGGGTTTGCTTGTTTGTTTGTTTTGAGACAGGCTCTCTTACCAGGACCTGAGGCTCACCAATTAGGCTATATTGACCGGCCAGCAAGTTCCAGGGATCTCTTGTATCTACCTCCTGAGGGCTAGGATTACAGGTGTACACCACCATGCCTAGCTTTTTACATGGATGCTGGGGATCAAACTCAGGTACAAAAGGCAAGCACTTTACCAACTGAGCTCTCTTCCTAGCTTTCCAATATTTTCAGTCTTGGATATGTGGCTGTAGAAAGTAAAGATAGGACCACCTGTCACTGCCTTAGTCCACTAACATTTGGAACGTGCACTAATCTGAATGTGCTCTGGACGCCTTGTTCCATAAAGGCAGAGCACACTGAAAAGTCTCTTGTGAGACAGGCACATTACTGAGTGACTGAGTGATAAAAGTGTACGTCCCAAAAACCTGACTGACACCTTTCAGTTGGCAATTCAAAACCAAGCTGGCACACACAGGTATCAGATTCCAAAAGTGTTGGGGGAGGGGGACTTAGTAATAAACCTGAGTCGTGAAAACACAGGAAATGATTGAAAGAGAAACTGTAATTACCTTCCCATGTAAAATCTAAGTCTGGGAGACTTGTGGGAGCGTAGGTGTAAACAATCCGGGATGAATATGGAGTAACTGTTAGTGATCTGATGGGGGGCTGGGGAAAAGGAGGTGGAAGGAACCCCGACTATACTATTTAATTAAGAAACTTGCTTACAAGAGAGGAGAGAGACAATCCTCTTGCAAGGGATGCCAGCAGTCACACTGGCTGTGAACAGCCACACACAGTGAGTATTTATGTGGTGAAATGCGGCCCCTTGTGGTCTAATTCAGGAAAAAAAATTCACCTCAGGCTAAGTGACACTAAGCTACTATACAGGGGGTAGCGCAAGTTCCTGCTGGGCAGCAAGAGTGAGGCCTGAGAGATTCCATTTTCTCATGAGACCTCTTCCCCAGAGATGCCCACCTTGGAAGTTTCCAGAACCCCAAAGAGATGGTCCTTGACCCTGGGATAGCAAGTTACACCATTTGGGCCTCTTCAGTCTGGGGACAGGACGCCCCAGGAGGGCGTCCCCATTAGAGACCTGCCCCACTCCTTGAGGGTTGAAGGGGACATTCCTTGCCACATAAAAATGCTGGGAACCTGGGACCACACTTTCTCCTGCAAGCCCGGGACCCCTGCTCTGAGCTCATCCTTCCTCCCCAAAAGTGTCCTTTGGAGGAAACAGCTCACCTCCCCTCGCACAGGGTCTTCACATCAGTGGTGTGGCTATTTCGGGTTGGCATGCACCTGCGCCCTGTGGGTACCTTGTGAACAAAACCACAGCTCGTGCTCCTAGACCTGTGCACGCTGGATACAGCTGGATGCTCCCTGGGCCAGTCACCTCTGGATTTCTGCTTATGATTTACACGTCAGCAGGTCACTTATGACGTCAACTCCCAGAATCACTCTCTGCACACATTGAAATGCACCGTTTAGTCTTCTTTTAGGCAGAGGTGCATTTTTACTTCCAATTCCAAGAATTCTATTTGGATAGAAAAAAAATTTAATACAAAAATATTTTTAACTTGGTGTGGGAGGAGATAGATGGAATCGGATGATCACAGGTAGATAATTACACATGTAAATGAGTTCAACTGGGTAATTTTCCCCTGAATTCCTATTTACACAGTTAACACTTTATACTTAACCTGATTGCCACTTCATTTGGGGGTAGTTTCTTTTTATTCTTATATGTTAATTCTGAAATATTAAAGGAATTTATAAATAACCATTTTTTTTCAGATCTGCAAAATAGACAGGAGAAAAGTTTTTATTTAAAAATTCTTGTCTCTATCAGTGTGTCTAGGGTCCAACAGGTTGGTTCTCTGTGGCCCATGTTCTCTATGTCTTTTTTCTCTGATTTTTTAATTGACTTTTTGTGAATTTCATATATTTGATTGGATTTAGATTCCCTATCTGCACTCCCACTTACTACCCCCACCCAATTGTGTGTGTGCCTATAGAGTCAAGTTCTTGTCCCCAAATGTCCATCAGTGTGGATTCAGTCACTGGAACCTGCGAAGAGTCTCACCCTTCAACAAGACTGACTCTCCCCTTCCCAGCAGCCATCAGTTGCCAATTCCCTCCTCAGGCAGGGTTGGGGTTTCTTACCCACGTTCCCACATCTCTGCTGGAATTTGCCTGGTTTGAGCTTGCATAGGTCTTATGCATGCTGTCACCACTGCTGTGAGATCATGAGAGTAAAGCTGTCTGGAAGATTCTGCTTCCTTGTGGTTATCACCTCCTCTGGCTCTTACAGTCTTTCCACCCCTTTCTCCACAATGATCCCTGTGGGGGTCTTGAAGGAACAGTCCCCACAAATCAAAGTTCTAGAGCAAGTGTCTTATTGATTTAGGAATAATGAGCCACCCCACCACTGAGGAATCTTCTTGGGGGAAGTGGCAGGACCTTGAAGGACAAGTATGAACTACATAGAAAAGAGGCAGGTGTGGGACTCAGAGACTGACTAATGAGCAAAAGCTCTGCAGGCCAGCGCCAAGCCACCCAGCACCAGATTACTACCAAGGGGCCAGCAAGGTGGCTCAGTGACACTTGCCTCCAAGCCTGACAGCTTATGTTGGATCTTCATGACACACAAGGAGAGAACCAACTCTTGCCAAGTTATCTCCTGACCTCCATATGCGCACATAGACACACAGACACAGACACACGCACATGCGCACATGCACACACAAAAATAGAGGCTGAAGAGATGGTTCGGCAGTTAAGAGCACTCTTAACTTGTAGAGGACCTGGGTTCGATTCCCAGCACCCAGAGGGCAGCTAACAACCATCCATAACTCCAGTTCCAGAGGATCTGACATTCTCTTCTGATCCATGGGCACTGCATGACATGGGTGAACTTACATGTAAGCAATACACCATACAAATAAAATAATAAATAAAATATTAATAAATAAGTGTAATTTTTAAAAAAGAGAAAGGCCAGGCACAGCAGCATGCACCTCTAATCCCAGAGCTGGAGAGGCTGGTACAGCCAGGGGCCAGCAAGGTGAGACCCTGTCTAAAAAGAATTGTCTTTCGTGTGTTGAGGTATTTTCTTCTAAATTTTAAGTGAAAACAGTATGGAACAAGGTTGAAATATCTAGTAATGTGCTAGGAAACCAGCTCTGAAGGGATAGTGGGAAACCCCTGATTTTTAGCTATTTGCTGATTTGGGTTAAATACCCACACATCCCTCATGGTCTAGCCAGCAGCTCAGGGTATTTCTGAACATTTCAAGCACTGTCTGTGGTAGGCCACTCGAATGCCTGTAGCCCATCTCTCATTTGACAAGTACACTCAAATGCTACGTAGACACTGAAAGTGGGCTTCACAACATATATCATAGATTGGATCAGAAATGTCTCCCAAAAGCCCATGTACCCAAGGCTTGGTTCCCAGGCTAGTGCTACTAGAAGGTGGTAGAAACTCTAAGAGGTGGTGCTTTGTTGGGCGTCTTCAGATCACTAGGAACTTGCTCTTAAGGAGACCGTGTCTTTTGCATCCTAGCCTTGAGGTGAGTGGCTTTGCTCTGCCACACAACCCCGCCGTTATTTATTGCCTCATTACAGGCCTACAATAGGCCAACCAACCATGGACTGAAACCTCAAAACTAGATCAAAATAGCTTTTCTCTTTATCTGAGAAATGTGTTATAATAACAGAAAGCAGCAAGCTTTTAAATCTTAGGTAGTCACTAAAACTCAGGTTGAAAGGATGATTTTTTTTTTTTTTTTTTTGAAACAGAATCTCATGTAACCCAAGCTGATCTCAAAACTATGTGGTCAAGGATGACCTTGAATTTCTGATCTTGCTTCCACTTCCCAAGTGCCAAGATTACAGGAGCATGCCATTGATGCCCCACGTGCTTGAGATGGAATCCAGGGATTCATGCAAGCTAAGCAAGCACTCTGCCAACTGATCTATATCCCCTACCTGGTTGAATAGTTCTTATCTGAAATGTATAGGATCAGAAGTATTGCTGATGATTTGTGATTTGGGAACATTTCATATTTTGAATTTTCACATTAGGGATACACAGTCTATATTTAATGATGCAAAAACATACTGGGAAAATATTTTCAGTGAAAACATATCCAGTATGACTCCAAGTATTCATCTAAAAATGAGTTGGGCATGGTGGTACATGCCTGTAATATCAGCAAGTTTGAGGCCAGCCTGGTCTATGTAGTGAGTTCCAGCTAGCCAGGGATGTATAGTGAGGACGTATCTCAAAGAAAAATGAAGTTCTTAAATGCCTGGCCTTGAGCTGCATGGAAGTACTCTGCTGTCTCACCCATGCTAAACGTCCTGTACCCAACCAGGGTCAAGATGAGGCATGCTTTGTCCAGACTATGGTACATGCAGAATGATGGCCACAGAGGACTCTTTGACTTGGATGTGCATGAATGTGGCAGAATTTGCTGAGAACAGAGTCCTCATTCTGGGATAAAAAGTCATGGTGTTCTGCACAGGCCTACTTTACTTCCAAATCTCTTTAAAATCTACATAGCAGGCTCCGGTACTCGTTTCCAAAGCATCTCCTTAAAGAGCTAGGGGGTACCCTTTTTGGGACTGGCTGAAGGGACAACCTCTGAAGAGTTTATAGGACGCTCTACTGGGTCCTGTGTGATTTGACTTGCAACACATTTCCTGCTTATAGGCAGTGTTTTACAAGGGCCTGTTAACCCTGGTTAACAGAAATAACCTAGTAGCCAAGCATGGTGGCACATGCCCATAATCCCAGTACAGGGAGTTAGAGTCAGAAGGTCAAGGTCAGCTTCCGCTGTGCAGAGTTCAAAGCCAATCCAGGCAATCACGCCTCAAAAGAAAAAAAGGAAAAGGGACCTGGTGCCTCAAGTGTATTTCAGTATGTGGCTATAGACCAAACCAAAAAACAAGAACAGCCTTCATTTTTCAAAGTTTTTAACTGTGTTTGTGTGTATGTATGACTGCAGGTACTTGCAGAGGCCAGAGAGGGCATCAGATCTCCTGAGCTGAAATTACAGGTTGCTGTGAACTGCCTGATATGGGTGCTGGGAACAAAATTCAGGTTCTCTACAAGAGCAGTATGCACTCTTAACTGCTGAACCATCTCTTCAGTCCCCTACTCCTATCCCCCAACATTCTGATAAACCTCACACAAAGCCCGAAAGGCAACCAGGCTTCTGGAAAGCAGGTGGCTTTGAGAAGGGGCTCACCCAGAGTGGGGACAATGTTACCTTACAGCAGATGTAGCCCTACCTGGGCCCCTCAGAATATGCAGTCTGGGAGCTTTCAGGATCTCTGGCCTATGGTAGTGGCAAGGCCACTGCCAGTAATAGTATAGGCAGAGGTCAAAATAGGGACTATGCCTTAGACCATGTTTTTAACTGTTAGATGCTTCCTTCAGTGAAGACCACAGCACCAAATGTGTGAGCTCATTTCCCATGCCACATCGCCTCCGAAGGACTAAATGGATACAAGCACACTCAAGGGGAGCCCACATGGCACCCTACCACTTGACTCACAATAAAGGGTGCATGTATTAGTACCACAGATACTACAAATTGGTGAAGTGAGTTTTCAAGACATGAGGATTGCTACATCTCAGTCCCTCCTCCCACATGAACAGAACATAAGGACTAGGGAGTCAAAATGCTTGCCATTTGGAACGGTACCAGCAGGCACCTGCATCCCCACCCCCACCCCCCAACATGCACAGATACATACATACCCATAAAAATAAAATAACTATTGGAGTATTCTTTAATGAACATGACTAATCAAAAAGATAGCTGAACCTTGTGGCTAAAATTCTGTACAATCTGTTCTGAATATATTTTCATATAAGCAGCCACGAAAACACCTACTGAAGCAGACACCCAGTGTGATGGCTGGCTTTAATGTTGACTTGCCATAAATTAGAAATCACCTGCTCAGGGAGCCTCTACTTAAGAACTGTCCCAGTTGCCTTAATTGATGTAGGAAGATGCATTCCAAATGCGGGCAGCACCCTCTGAAGCAGCCCGGGTAAATGGGGCACGGCAGAAAGACGTTTCACTTTTGCCTGTTTGGCCTTCTCCCTGCTGAGCCGAGTCACCCTGTTGCTGCTGCTGCTAATTCCTTTCCTGACATCAGAACCAGCCTTTCCAAGCTTCCATTGTTAACAAAGGACCAGTGGCTTCCCAGGATTCCTCCAGGATTTGGTGCCAGATTGGGACTGCTGAGGCACCCAGCGCTGTTGACTGAGCAACTACTGGGGTGTCAGCCTCTAGTGTGAGCACTGCTGAGGGACTACTCTGACTGCTGAGACACAAACGCAGCCTCAAGGAACGAGCAAGTACCAGATTCTCAGCCTCTTGAGTCTGATTCAACTGTTACTACAATTTCAAGGTAAGGTGATTAATAAATTCTTTTAATGTATATTCATTCTGTCAGTTCTGTTACATTAGAGAACACTGACTAACACACCTGGTAATTCATCAAGCGTAGCAACTTCTCATAACCAGCAGGTGTTGATACTGGCTTTTGTAGTACCATTTTCTAACGGTTAGGGAGTTTTCGATAAAGATCATCTAAAGGCGGCCCATCTATTTTAATTAGTGGAAATTATTGAAATCTGCCAAAAAGAAACTCAATGATCACGAATAATCAAGTCAGTTTGACATATACCAGCTATAACTCTAGATTTTCAGAACTGCAGCTGCGTGAGTTACTCCTGCAGGTCTGCTGTGAGCCCTCATCTCTACCAGAAGGGGCCTGGGACATTGGGGGTTACTTACCTTTTCAAGTCTACCACAGTGCCATGCTCACTGAATATGTGATTTTCAGGGCCCCAGAATTTCTGATCTTAATTAAACGCCACCATTTAGCTTGTTTAAAAGAAAAAAAAAAAAAAAAACACAAAAACCCTCAAGTACTTTAAAAATCTTTATTCTCTCCTAACTGTAAAAATCATACATGTTCACTATAAAAGATCTACATTATAGAAAATCAAAATCCAATAAATTCTGCTAGAACCTTACCCTTAGAGATGACTGTTACTCTCTTTGGTAAGTATTCTTCAGGATTTAAGGATAAAGGAGGATGAACAGCACAGTGGGATCTTACTACACATTTTCTACTCCTGTGCAAGTTTTCAAATTGTTCTAATAAATAATTCAGCTGACCAGCTTTTCCAGGGAGGTTTAAACACTAGTTTTCAGAGAACAAACCACAAAGTAGGTGAGAAAAACTAAGATTTCCTTGAATTTTTTAAGTGACACAGTTTTTAAAAAAATAGAAAACATACATAAAAATGGAATAGTTCAGAAAAACCCAGTTTTTATAAAAATAAAACCTTCAATTTTTCAATTTTGGCATGTATTATAAAATGGCTTTAAAATTCAATATGGGGAGCAGATATCTCTTTACCATAACACATAGCTATAGACAGATTTCTACAGTTCTGGAGATAAGGACCAGGGCAGGGTGAAGCATGAGATGGAGCTCAGGCATTGCAGTTGGCAAAGGACAATTTCGATTCAACTTCCCACAGCTTTGTCTGCAATGCTGCCAAGACGTCTTCCATCTATCAAATGGGAAAAGATGAATACAAATGTGAATATGATTAGCGACTCATGGTTAAATGACTAAAATACATATCGCTCGTAAGACTTGGATGTTTTGCATGATATATAGGGGCATTTGGCCTGACAAAACTCTTCAGAGGCATGAGTTTCATTATGACCTAATTATAATCCCATTAGCCGCAGTCTCAACCCGCAATCTACAACTACACACTCATTTACCACCTTGTCTGTCTCAAGAACATATTAGTTTTCAGCAATAAGAATGTTTATACCAGGGCTGGAGAGATGGCTCAGTGGTTAAGAACACTGGTTGTTCTTGCAGAAGACCTGGGTTCAAATCCCAGCACCCACATGGCAGCTAACTGTCTGTAACTCCAGTTCCAGGGGATCCAACACCTTCTTCCGACCTCCACAGGCACTGCATGACATGGGTGCACTTACCTACACACAGGCAATACACGCATACACACAAAATAAAAATAAATAAATAAATAATTTTTTTTTAAAAAAAAGAATGTTTACACCAGGTGAGAATAAAATATTTCCTTTGGGCCATCAAGATGGCTCATCAAGTAAAGGTGCCTGCCACCAAGACTCAGAACCTGGGTTTGATCGCTGGGACCCATATGATGAAGGAGAAAATGATTCTTATAAAGTTATCCTCTGACCTCCACAAGACTGCTGTTACAGGCACTGCCCCATACACATACATATACATGTACACACATAAAAGTATTTGGAAAAAATTTTAAATATTGATTTGCTTCAAAGCTACATTTCTAGTTTATTTTAGAATACATGTTATGACTTGGCATGAATGTGCACAATATTCTGTTGATACAGCTTTGGTTTACAATTCAACTTGACTAAGAACTGAAATGAAATAAACACTTTTTTACTATGAAAGAGCTAAGATCAGATGACATCATGACATCACGTGAAGGAGTCATTTCTTTACTGACAGGAAGTTGTTCACACAAGACAAAACATTCAGAATAAAATTACCTGTTTTAGAGACTTTTCTATTTCAACTCTGCTTTCAAGATTAAAAAGCTCCTTATCTTCTGATACAATCTGCTTTTCAGAGGACCCTAAAGTATAACTGAAGTGCAGGGCAGTACAAAGTTAAAATATGAAAGGGAAACCATATCAAACTAAATCAGCTAATAATGCAAACTCTATGCACATTACTATACCCATAAGTACTAAGTGAATGAACACAACAGCTAATCTTTTCACAGTGACCTTCCTAGGAAGCTGAACTACATAAGCCACTTCTCTTTCCCTAATGGCTTGGTTCAGATATCTCTACATCTTAATTTTCCATTATAAATATTTCATCAGGCTAGGTGTGGTGGTGTACGCCTTTAATCACAGCACTTGGGAGGTAGAGGCAGGCAGATCTCTGTGAGTTCAAGGCCAGCCTTGTCTACATAGTGAGTTCCAGGCCAGCTAGGGCTACAGGAGACCCTGTCTCAAAAACACCAATAAATAAATAAATAAATAAATAAATAAATAAATAAATAAATAATAAATAAATTTCATCAATAGAATAAACTTATTCCTTAGGTAGTTGGGTGGCAAAGCATTCTCACAGTTGGAAATTTAAGGGCAAGTTTACCAATGCTAAGGAAGTCACTGGTCCTGAAGCCATTGCTTTCTGGCTTTTTGTGACTTCAGAAACATGAATATTTTCAAGTTTGACTTTTAATAGATAGTAATTTGTGGGAACAACTCATGATTATCAAGATTTGAACAACCTTGGAGCTAGAGAGATTGGTCAGTGGTTAGGACCACTGGCTGCCCTTGCAGATGACCCCAGTTCAACTGTCAGCACACACATGGTGGCTCACAACTATCTGTAACTCCAGTTCCAGGGGATCTAATGTCCTCTTCTTGCCTCTGCAGGCTCCAGGCATGAATGTGGTGCACTTATATAGAGGCACTCATACTCACAAAATTAAAAAAAGATCTGGATAACCTCAACAGGTATCCTCTAAGTCATGTTTTGCTCAACTCTCTAGGGTAAGATGGTATCATGTTTTGAAAAAGTATTACATAGGGGTTTTTGTTGCTGTTATTTTAAATTGGAGCTGGAGAAATAGCTTATCAGTTAAGAGCACTGGCTGTTCCTGCAGAAGAGTCAGGTTGGGTTCCCAACACCCACCTGGTAGCTAACAACCATCCATAACTCCAGTTTCAGGGGACCTGACACCCTCTTCTGACTTCTGCAGGCATTGCATAAACATGGTTCACTTATGTACATACAGGCAAAACATGAAATAAAAATAAATTAATTTTTTAAAAACTGGCCTAGCAACATGAGAAAAATAGGCTCAGTGTCAACAAGATAAACTGAAGCATAAGGAAGAAAATGTGATTTTTTTGCATTTAAAGTCTTGCATCACATGTAGCAACCTCACGGCATTCTGTCAAATAAATCTTCCCTTGGAAGCACTACAGATTATATTCCTGAAAGAATGTAATGTGCAAAATTTCAGAAGGTGATTAAAACTGATGCCATTCAAGTAATAAAACTGTAAATAAATGTTGCAAGTGGGAAAACACTTCTAAAATAAACCCAGACTCCTTGGCATGAATATCCTGCCCTAAAAGATAACTTGTATCCTAAATTCAACTGTTCAAAAATAACTTCAATTATTGTGATCTACTAGAGTAAAATTTTTTGTCATTTAATTTTTAAATTTATTTTTTGTGTATGAATGTTTTGCTTGCATGTATATAAAGTGTACCAATGTTATGCAGTGCCAAAGAGGCCAGAGAAGGCATCAGATCCCCTGGAACTGGGGTTGTGGATGGAAAGGGAACCCAGGGTCTCTGTAGCCAGTTCTCTGAACCATCATCTCTCCAGCCCTCCCCCCCCAAATTCTTTCCTAACCAATTTTGAAATGCCCATTCTTCATGATATTCTTTTGGGTGGGACACGGAGGATTTTGAAACAGAATCTCAAGTATCCCAAGCCAGCCTCAAACTCCCTACATAGCTGGAGGATGAACCTGATCCTCCTGCCTCCACCTCCCGAGTGCTAAGATTGCACTGGGTTTATGCAGTGCTGGGCAATGAACCCAGGGTTCTGGGCAAGGAACCCAAGTCTCTAGGCAGTCACTCTACCTATGAGCTCCAACCCGAACCCCTCTTTGTGTTCTTAGAAGTTAGTAATGGGGATGGGGAAGATTGGACAGTACATATTGATCCATACAATGGCTCAAAAATTGTTGCCAGGCATGGTTATGCACACCCATAATCCCAACACTCAGGAAACAGAAGTATGAGGATTAAGAGTTTGAGGCTAATCAAGACTACATACTGAAATCCTGTCTTTAAAAAAAAACAATGAGGGGGAGGGTATGGGAGGACAGCTTGGCAGTTAAGAACACTGGCTATTCTTGCAGAAGACCCAGGTTCGAATCCCAGCATCCACATGGCAGCTAACAACTGTCGGTAACTCCAGTTCCAGGGGATCCAACTTCTGTAATACACACACACACATAAGGTAAACACACACACACATAAGATAAAAATAATAAAATATTTTTAAAAAAAAGAAAGAAAATTGCTTTGAAAATTTTCAGATAAATCTGTTTACCCAAAAGCCAAATTACAGAATCCAATAAAGGTCAGCCAAATAAACAAAAAAACAAAAAAAAAAAGAATTTCTCAGTTTCTACTATAATTCAGTGTCTGACTTTTCTAATACCAAATAAGTCAGACCCAAACAGAGGGGAAAAAAGCTCACTGGCTTCACTGTCAGAAATTATTACTCAAAAATATATTTAACCAAACAGAGTTGATTTAGAATTGTTGTGCTCATAGCAATTTCTGTGAAAACCTAAATGTGAGCGATCAGTTATGACGTAGTCATTGATCCACCAAACCTACCTTTCAATGGCTTCAACGCTGAGACAGAACAAGTCCCTCTTGTAATCTAGGTTCTTGGGAGTGCACCTGTACACGCAGCCGAGGCTGAGGGAACAGCCTGCACAGTGCAAAGTCTCAAGAACGCTGCCAAAAAGAGACAACATCATTTAGGGGGAAAGTAGCAACACAGCACGTATAACAAAAATCTCCTGGCTAAAAATCCATAAGCCACCGAGCGTGGTGGCGCACACCTTTGATCCCAGCACTCAGGAGGCAGAGGCAGGTGGATCTCTGTGAGTTCAAGGCCAGCCTGGTCTACATAGTGAGTTCCAGGATAGCTGGGGCTACAGGGAGACCCTGTCTCAAAAAGACCAAAAAAAAAAAAAAAATCCATAAGCCTAGGGGCCACCATGATGGCTCAACAGGTAAAGGCTCTTGCTGCCAAGCCTAACAACCTGAGGTCAATCCCCAGGACCCACAGCTGTAGTATGAAAGTTGTTCCCTGATCTCCACATGCACAGCAAGGCACATGCATGCACATGTGTATACACATGCAAAAAAAATGTAACTTAAATAAAAAGTAAAATCCATAAGCCCTTAAATACTTCAATTAAAAAGTATGTTATTCTCACCAAATTTTGGGGGGCGAGGATTATGGGAAATTTTGTTTTTTTGTCTTCTTTGAGACAGAATCTCATGAAGCCCAGGCTGGCTTCAAATTTGAGGCAATCCTTCTACATCAGCCTCCCATTACAAGTGCTGGAGTTACAAGCATGTGCCACTACAACCAGCTTTATTTTGATTGTACTGTTACATATATGTAAGAAAGAAAAAAAATGATGGTAAGATGATTCTGTGACAAGGTCCACATATAAAATACTGAGGCAGTGTTTTTATAGAATGTAAAGTCCTTGATCTGGTATTTATCTAAAATTTTAGAAATGACACAAAGAGATTCTTCATGATCTCTTAATGTCACTGTCAACTAACCAGCCCACCAAAGGTCATTATGAACACTCTAGGTGGGAACAGAGGTAGGTTTTTTCTGTAATGGAACAGAAAATAAACACTTCAGGCTTTCCGCCATCTAGTGTCTGATGTAAGCACTAACTTTGCCGCCGTAGCACAGAAGCACTGCAGCAGAGGCAACACAGAACCAAAAAACTGTTGCACCGAAACAGTCACACAAGATGGTGCCAAGGCTTTGCCAACCCTGCTCCAGTGGCAGGTAAACACACTGACTTACTTTAAGAAAAAGGATCTCGCCAGGCATGGTGGCACACACCTTTAATCCCAGCACTCAGGAGGCAGAGGCAGGCAGATCTCTGTGAGTTCAAGGCCAGCCTGGTCTACAAAGTGAGTTCCAGGACAGCTGGGGCTACAGGGAGACCGTCTCAAAAAAAAAGACCAAAAAAAGAAAAAAGAAAAAAGGATCTCTAAACTTAGGTGCTGCCTTGTAGAAAGAAGACTGGTAAGTGGCAAAGAACTTTAACACAGTAGAGAGCCCTACCTATACTAGACGGCAAGTGGCAAATCTCCATGCTATAGGTCAAACTTCATCAATTAGGAGGCTACCACAAATCATTAAGATTCAGAACTTACATCTGATGCATGTATTGTTAAGTTTAAAAAGAGTATTTAGAAACATCTGAGACTTGAAATTCTAAAACACTGATAAATGGTTAAGATTTTTTCAAGATTTACATTTATTGTATGCCTATTAGTTGTTGGCCTGCATGTAAGTATGTGCAGGCCAGAAGAGGGTGTTAAATCCCCTGAACTGGAGTTGCAGGAGGCTATGTCACCATGTGGATGCTGGGAACCAAAGTTGAGTCCTCTGCAAGAGCAGCCAGTAAGCCATTTTTTAATCTGAATTTTCAAAATCAATCAAAACATATGGTTTGTCCCCTCCAGCACATGTAGAAATTTAAGCCCCACTGTGAAGTAGTGAGGGGTAGAAACTTAAGTCTTATTATGGTTTTCAGAAGTGGGGCCTCTGGAAGGTGATTAAAATTAGATAAGACTGCCAGATTTTGATCCCAGGATTTGAGAGGCTGAGGTGGGTGGATCTCTTCAAATGTGAGGCTAACTGGGTCTACATAGGGAGTTCCAGGCCAGCCAAGGCTATATAGTGAGACTGTGTCAAGAAATAAAAAAGATTGGATATGGTTATCTGGGTAGGGCCTCAATGACTAAATCTGGTGGCTTTATAAGAAGAGGGAAAGAGGCCAGAAGAGGGAAAGAGGCACATTCCACACAAAGCTCAATCTTGCCATGTCATGCTCTGCATCACCTGGAGACTGTCATCAACGTCATAGCTGGATGTGGCCCTTTCACCATGTTCCTCCAGAACCAGGAGTCCAAACAAACCTCCTTGTTTTATAAAGTAACATGGTTGGGTATTTTGTTATCATCCCCACTAATTCAAATTTTTAGAATAATCTTGAGGAACGACAGGAAGTAGCTGTTATCACTGCAGCATCTTTCTGCTGTCACATCAGAGATTTGAACAGAATTCAGCCTATCATCAAACAAGACTCACCAGCAGTGCCAGAAATCAAAGTGATTTTAAACAAGAAACAAGATCAGTTATAAGATCCTCAACCCAGGACGGAATCAGAACAGAGGCAGCACGCCACTTTCACAGCCCAGTCCTAACCTGTGCTTTGGCTGACCACCAGAACGGCTCAGCCATTCATAGGAAGGGCCTCTGGAATAACCCATAAGATCCTAAAGAAATATAAGATTTCCAAAAGTGTGGAGTACGTGGCCCTATTGAAACCCAATTTAAGGCAGATGGATTTAGGTCATACAACCACACAACATTAAATAAATTCGGATCAGAGTGAAGCAGGTCAACTTCCTTTTCAAGTTACAAATTCTGATTATAAAAAAGAACCAAGTCCCTGTTCCGTAACACACTGCCTTCAATACTTACCAGTTATGAATCTCTTAGCACTAATAGAACAGACCACAGGCTCAGACCCAGACAAGCAATAATTGCGAGGCCTAATATTTGCTTCACTGTAATTACCTCTGGAGCTACCTTCAAGTTCTGGGCAGTAATATACTTACGGCAGCAATATAAATGTTTCTTAACATAAATTTAAATAAAAAGTTTTAAGCTGACTTAATGAACACATACTAAGCACACACAACAGCAGTGGGCACACAGACATGACAAAAATGGAGAGTGACAACATGAGGTGAGCTGGGCAACAAGAGAAAAGAATACTGAGGAGTGGAAAACCCCAGCATCAGCCTTTTCTGCTAACCAGTGCTGTGGCCTTGGCCTGGTTCTAACTCCTCAACCACATTTTCTTCATCCACAGACTAAAAAGTGATCCAAGGCTGACTTTTCCAGATTGTATCATTTACATGTCAATAGCATAATTTGTTACACATACATATCATCTGTATCATTGTCAACTTAATTTTTCTGAGTTTTAACACTAAAATGTACGTTATTTGAATACTCAAGCATGATTAAAAATTAAAGATCAGTACTTTTAATGCATGTTAAAATATATCTAGCAACTTTTCCTTCTCCATGTACTGCCTAAGGTTTTCTTTACCTCAGTAAGACACATTTCCTATTTTGTCATAGCAATTAAAAAAAGCAGAGCTTGATTAGATGACAGTTGTGACAAGGTATCTGTCCCTTCAACCCTTGCAGAGGCCAACACAAGGATTGCTCTGGTTCCCAGGTTAGCTGCTACTGGTCACAGAGAGGCTTGTTTGGGTGTATACCCAGTAGGCTGGGTGCACATGTATGTGGATGTTGAATTCATGTTTTCTGTTGCCAGGGCATGAAAAGGTGGGAACCAGTGGAACAGGGCACCTTTGACATTGAGATTTTAAGACAGATATTTTCATCTACATTCATTTTAAATTCTCTTCAGCACCGAGCTCAAAGCCCTAAAACCAGACAGAGTGTTACTTTTGCCTTTAGAAATTTAGAAACTTCCATTTCACTATCTAAAGGGGACTATTATCATTGGAGAATTGACTTTTTTGACTAATTTTGTATGGATTCAATTACCATGAAAATGGTTCTATCTTGAGCATTCATACTGGGAATGATAGAAGACTTTCCCTTTAAACAATTTCCGCAGCATAACAATCACATAGATAAAAATCTTCCTTCCTGGGGCTGAGCTATAGCTCAGCAGTTAGGATCACTGGCGGCTCTTGTAAAGGACCAGGCTTTGGTTCCCAGAACCCACATGGCTGCCAACAAGTCTGTAACACCAGTTTGAGGGGATCCAGCACCCTCTTCTGGCCCCCATGGGCACTGCACCTATGGATGCGCTTATATACATGCAGGTAAAACATTCATACACATAATGTTTTTAATCTTCCTTACCAACCATTTTCATCTTTTCGTTTGGATAGTTTCTGTTCCTTATCCACGTAAACATTCGAGGAAACACCTGGGAAGAAAGCAGCTAGAGCTTTGTTAATGTGGAGTGTTACATTACAGGTATGGGCATTCAGAGAGCTTTTAACCCAACTGTAACTTTTATTTTAGAACTTAGAGGACTAGGAAAAAGATCCAAAGACCCCCACCACACACACACACACGGATCGATACTGAAGGTCTTGTGGAAAAGGATGGTGGATTTCCTTCCCTGAAAACCAGCATTAAGAAAACAAATAAAATTACCAGAGAAAATTCAATCAATAGTACAACTTGGACCAATCAGAATCTCAAGTAACAACCTACAAAGAACTACCAGATACAATGAAATCAGGATCAAGACCAAGGAAGATGTTAAGAACCAGCACATAAATCTCCAGATGCCAAAGACAGAGCTCAGTTCTTTAAAAGTAACTGTGCAGGTCCCCAGTCAAACATCTTGGACAGGCCACAGCTGAATCCCAGAAGCAGCACAAAACATTCCCAAAGGAGAGGAATGAAAAGGGATGAGATGTGATGGCCAACACAGACTTCTGAGATCACCTCCTTCCATGCTGTACCCTTCCTAAGTAAACTCACACCCACATATCCAGTTGCTCAAATTAGAAACTGACATGTATTCCTTGAGTTTCTTTTGGTCTGTATGGTTCTAGCTATCAAACCCAGGGCCTTGCCATACTGAGCAAGCTCTGCCTCACAAAGCTTACTCAAGGCCCTGTATCAGCACCACTTCTTGCCTAGACAACTACTCTAGAAGTTCAGACAGTAGTACTGTTAGTCCACCCCCTCCTGTTTGTTCCAGAACAACGAACAGACTCCTGTCACAATCCTGCTCCAAGGGCTCACTCATTAGATTCCTATTCTTTACAACAGCCTGTAAGTCTCTTGATTTTCTGGCCCCTTCTTAAATCTTGTTTTTAAGCTTTGGCCACGCTGGCCTGAGACCCTTTGCATTGTATGCTGAGTCCCTGGAGAAAATGAAGAGCGGAATCCAGGAATTGTACATGCAGCCAAGTTGGTGCTTGTGAAAATAACAGAAAGGCATTTTCCAACTTGAAAACTTGACGTTTTCTTGAAGATGGAGCAAACAATTCAGGAATGGGAAAAGCTACTAAGTTTTTTCTATGTTAATAAAACTACTGGAGTTGCCGGGCATGGTAGCGCACACCTTTGATCCCAGCAATGGGGAAGGCAGAGGCAGGCGGATCTCTGAGTTCAAGCCCAGCCTGGTCTACAAAGTGAGTTCCAGGCCAGCTGGGGGTACTCAAAAAGACAAAAAAAAACAACAACAACAAAAAACACCTACTGGAGTTGAGAAATAAATTCAAAAAACATTACGTTAAAGGTAAATCATCATCTTGTGGCTATAAAATAAAATGTAAATGTTCAGTCAGGTGTGGGGGCACACACCTATAATCTCAGCATTTAGAAAACTGAGGCAGGTCAAGAGTTCAAGGTCATCCTGGGAAACAGAGCAAGATACATACATACACATACACACACACACACACACACACACACACACACACACACACAAATTATATGTCATAAACCTGAACAAAGTAAAATGAAACACTGAAAATGAGGCAAGAGAGATTAGAAATTAATCCAAGGGGTCATTTTGTTTTGCTTTAACTTTTACACCCTGCATTAACAGGTACAAAGGGGTTGTAAGTTCAGTAAAATCACTATGGAAAACCTGTGCTCCTAATGTAAAGGAACTCAGCAACAATGATTAATATGGAAATAAATCAAATGATTTAACCAAGATAGGTTATATAGGTTAAAATTTAAAAACTAACAGAAACAGCAGTATGCTTACATACAAAAGCAAGACAGAAAAGCTATAAAAATGGGGTGGGGGGATACAAATTGAAAGAGTAACACATTATTTCTTTAAAAGCCATAAACAAAATAAATCCAACAAAAAGAGCAGCTTCTGCTGTATCAGAAATCTCTACCCAATTTTATGCTGTTCTAATTAATGGTGGCAACCTGGATTTCTATCAAGAGAAGGGGTGGGAGGCTGGAGAGATTTGAGAGCACTGGCTGCTCTTGAAGAGGACCCAGGTTCAATTCCCAGCACCCACCTGGTGGCTAACAACCTTCCATAACTCCAGTTTTAGAGGGTCTGACACTCTCTTCTGACCTCTGGGGACACTGCAGGACATGGGTACACTTACATACATGCAAGCGATACACTCATGCACATAAAAGTAGGTTTTTTTTTAAAAAAAAAAAAAAAGAGAAGGGGTGGATCAGCAACACCTCCATAACTTATTTAATCCTCACCATGACTCCATGAATTATCCCCCATTTTAGAGGAAACTGAGGCACAGAGTGAACAGCTTACTCAAGGATACTCAGCTAGTCAGTGGCAGTCCACGATTCCCACGTAAGCAGTTAAAACATAAATATGCATATATATGCATGGAACATATCTGGAAGTATAAATAAGTTTATGTAACTCTGGGACTATGAGGTGTAGAGACCAAAGGTCTTTTATTACTTCTACACTTGTCTACATCGTTTAATAGGTGCAAAAGGTAACTGAATGAATCAGGAAATATATGTTCTTGCTATAAAGGAATTCATCAATGACTGTTAAAACTGAGGTATCCTTACAGAAAACAACAGGTCCCAGAAAATTCATTACTTGGTGAACACTGGGGTTCTCCTTCGTATCCAATATTACACCTCAGGAAAGCATTCCACAAAGGTTAGAGAATTTCCTCCATCAGAGTATTTAGAGAATTCAGAGCATAAACTTCCTCTCAAAAAATCAGGAGGTCCAAAAATAACAATCATTTTTACACCAATGCAAAAAAACAGTGAACCACTTTAGCCCTAAATATATTCTGGCAATTACTGTCAATATAAAACTTGAACTCCTGTTTTCTTAATCCTTTCATTACATTCTCCTTTCTCGTTCTGATGGCGTTGCAGTACACTTGAGTTTACTCCCCCAACCCCCACAGCACTATTATCTGTGAACCCCCTGGTTGTAAACGCAGTTGGTGGAAACTAAATGCGACCGCTGACTGAACCTTTGAGATTTGAGAAATCAATCTTGACAGTCCCTTGCAGGAAAGCACCTGGCTAAAGTTTCCTTTCCCAAATCAATCGTTAACACCCCCATTTACCAATTAAGAGCCCTCTAATACCCGTGGGGAGTAGTAAGACCTGGCCAGGCTACACCCCAAATACTTGGTCACTTTTTCTGAATAACGATTGCAACCGCTGCACTTCTGGGATGGGGAACGCCGGAAAAGAGAAGACCCGCCTCCCCTTTCCGTGAGACCTCGGGGTTTGCTACTTGGAAAGGCCCCCAGCCCACACTGACAGCGCAACAGGATGCAGTTGGTGTCCTCCTGGCAGGTCACCCAGCTCAGCGAGTCGCCTAGCGGCCGGCGGCAGCGCGTGCACAGGAACACCAGCGGGTAGTCGGCGGCCTCCGCGTCCTCGGGCGGCTCAGCGCCCTCCTCCGTCGCGTCGCGGCTCGAGGAGCTCCACATGCTCGCCCACTTATGCAGCAGTTGATGGCGGCTCGAGTCTTCCGAGAGCCGCTTCCCCAGCAGCGAGGAGTCGCTCCGCTTGCCCTGGCGGTCAGAGGCGCATCCTCCGCGATAACCCTGGGACCAAGCGGCCGCCATGAAGTTTGAATCTCCGGCGCCCCGGAGCCTCCCGGGTAAAGCGCGTCTGCGCATGCGCGGGAAAAGGAGCGCAGGCGGAAGTGCCGGGGCGGGACGACGCCCAAGGGGCGGGGCCTGAGGAAGGTCGCCTGCCCGCCGCCTCTAGTGCGCATGCTCGCTGTCCTGCTGTTTCCCCAGCGGTTGTCATTGGGCGTGTGCAGTCTTTGGAAAGGAAATTTGGATCCTTGTCCTCCGCCGCGATAGAGAAAGTTGAGGGACCCAAATTAAACGAGCAACGGCTCGCCTAGTCCTTCCCCACGGTTCGTAAGCGTGGCTAGGCCCTGCGTTAGCGAGCCGAGGAATGGTTGGAGAGCTAGCTGAGCAGAGCCCGGGAATTCTGCATTGCCGCAAGCCCCCAGCCATGGATGAGGTGTACTGCTAGGTGCACCTTTGACTAATTTGTCTACACCTGGGAGCCCGCTTTCCTTGAGATAGAAAAGGCAGAGGTTGTTGGGAATTACCTTGTCACATGTTATTGCTGAGCATTGTTATTGAAGGAAAAAGATCCTCCTCCCCCAAGGGCCCAGGATCACCCAGTAGCACCGCAAGAAAAAAAGTTGGAGAAGCTTACACAGACAGCATCGCTGTTGCTGTGAAGCAGAGAGGCGCCCCTCACTCATTCTGGGTCAGAGCCTTAGGGCTGGAAGGATAGACTTCTCCAGAAAGTCAACCTCTGACTTCGAGTCGACAGGCAGGAGGGAAAACTGGTGGACACCACACCAGAGCTCAGCCGGGAATAAACAACACCCAAGGACCCCAGTGTCTTCCCCAAGTCACACTCCCCAGTTTGCTTCATAAAACTACATAAAATTTACTTCCTATTTTAGTGTTTCTGACGTTTAGCAAAAGGTTTAGAATGCAAAGTCCTGGACTTGACCTAGCTCTTCCTCCACGAGGTGGTAACCGGCCAAGAAACTGGAAAGGCTATTTTCCCTTCTTTGACCGTGATTTTGTTTAAGCAAGATCTCACTTTAGTTCAGGCTGTCCTGGAATTCACTATGTAGCCCAAACTGGCTTCAAACCCTTAGTGATCCTCCTGTCTCAGCCTCCCAAGTGCTGGAATTACACATATGAGCCACCAGGCTAGGCTTTGAGTCTGATTCTTTCTGAATTAAATAGTACCACCCTGGGATGTTTATGAGAACCGTTGGTGTGAGAATACTTTAGTTCTGGCATACCACCCCTGAATTAATTAGCTTCCAAGTACCAAAAAAAAATGCTTCAAATGGTTTAGGGATTTTCCACCCATAGAATTTTCTCCTTCTAACTGCTTTTGAGGGGTCAAGCCTTACCTGAGAACTGCTCGCAAGACACTCTCTCTGGTACATGGATAATACAGCCCACATGAGTTGTGTAAGTTGGATAGTGTCTTTGGAATTCAATGGGTGAGTCTTTGCCTCAGACTTTGGAATTCTGTTGTCAATACTTAAAATTCTGTACTGGGCTATCTCAGTACAGCAGTCCCCTTTCGTCCTCAGGGAATACATTCTGTCCATGCAGGAAACAGAGCTTTCACCTCAAAGTGGATAAGAGTTTATTCTGGAGTCAAATATGAGTGACTGTGGCCCAAGAACACAGATTTAGGTTACCCTAATTTCCATGTTCCAACAGAGTATCAGTAGTCTGAAATTTTTATAGTAACAGAACAAAGACGCATAAATAAATGCACTTCAGATACACTGGTAAGCACTTTGGGTAGGTCTGTTATAGTAAAGCAAGAGGAAATCTCTACTGTAGACGTTAGATGCTATCTGACAATATTCTTCACATTTGGGTTGGACAATAGCGATCTGTTTCTACATTCCAAAGAATTTACCTAATAGTCACAAGGATGTTAGGTCTCATACAGACGTGGACAATAAGTAACCATTTAAGGGGACTAAAGATGGCCCAAGATAATGAGGCTCTGGACTTGCACCATCCCAACCCCTCCACACAATTGAAGTTCTAATCAGCCTTTGTAGTCTCCATTTCTTACCTGGAATTTTTATTCAGAGTTCCAAGATCCCTGGTGGATACAAGAAACTGCAGTCATCACCAAACCCTTTACAGACTTGTTTTGCTGAGCTTGGCAGGGTGAGAGGGGAAGGGAGGTGAGGAGACCTGGACAGAGAAGGGACAAGGAAAAGGAGGAGGAAATGAATGAATAAGACCTTGACTATTTTACTGGAAGAATTAGGAATTTTAAAAAAATGTATTTATGGGGAGGGGGATGTGTGTGCATGTGGAAGTCAGAGGACAACTTTCAGGAGTTGGTTCTCTCCTTCTTCCATATGAGTCCTGGAAACTGAACTCGGGTCATCAGGCTTGGCACCAAGCACCTTTACACACTGAGCCATCTCACTAGTTCCAATTACAAATTCTTAAAAGTGCTGTGGCAGTTGAGGAAAATCAGAAATTAATGACTATTGATTAATAGTCAGAGACTTACACTCGCATAGAATGACAATAAGGTATGATTGCAGGTACCTGGAGGCAGGTGACCGGCTTGTCTAGCAAACAGGGTTGATTGCAGCTACATCTAAAGACCATTTAGATATGTGCCTCTAGGAGTCAAATGGCACCCAAGGCCGCCTTCCCTGACCAGCACCAGCTCAGGGGAATGGCAAACTGTGCTTTCAGCCCTCAGGGACCTTCTGCCACAATAAGAGCCCCTCTTAGTGGATAAAACACACTGTGGGAAAAGGAGATGCGATATTACATCTGTTCCAGGAGTGAAAGCATGATTGCAGGAGCATGCTTCATCTTCTGACGTCCTCAGAGGCAGGATGTTCTTAAATAGTGCTTCTGTTTAATGAGTGGAATCAAGATTTCCTGGTCCTT
Source organism: Nannospalax galili (assembly GCF_000622305.1). Classification (NCBI taxonomy): domain Eukaryota; kingdom Metazoa; phylum Chordata; class Mammalia; order Rodentia; family Spalacidae; genus Nannospalax; species Nannospalax galili. The sequence goes on along the minus strand of NW_008340872.1, from coordinate 4,372,115 downwards.
AACAGATACTTGGTTCTCGTGAAAGTTAAAAACAAGTAAAGAGAACATGTGATTTTCAGCAAAGCCATAATATATTTGAGCTGAGAAAGAACCACACATCTTAATTGATATATCTTACTCTGATGAAAAAATTGAGGTCCATGGAGGTTCTAGAACAATAGCTCTGATTACTAGCAGAGATGCGTAAATGCCTTGGCTGTTAAATGTGGAGTACCCCCTCTTCTGTGAAAACTTCTCCATTTCCCTCACCTAGAAAATAACAATGTTGCCTTCCAGCCCTGGGTTATAATTTAAAGCGGGAAGAAAGCTGCTAGTACTCAAGGCCTTGGGGATATTTGTTAATATAAATATGTCATTGTTATCTTGAAGAATTGACCTTCCTGGGAGTATTAGTTTTCTCTAATGCAAAAGGTTCAGATTGATTTTTTTTCCAGTTCTTTTATAAAAAGCAAAATTATTGCCACACTGATAAGCTCTCCTTTGCAATTAATAATCCATCAGACCAATGTGAAAATTCCAAATGAGTTAAATTAAATTATGCTCAATTGGAAAAGATGGAAGGAGGGAAGAAAGGTAAATTTATCTGTAATTTCTGTTTAAAATACTTACATAGCCGGGCGTGGTGGCACACTCCTTTAATCCCGGCACTTTGGAGGCAGAAGCAGGTGGATCTCTGTGAGTTCAAGTCCAGCCTGATCTACATGTCAAGTCATGGAGTTCCAGTCAAGCTATGGCTACAGGGAGGCCTACACACACATGTTGTGCACACTCACCTGCATGCATACCCACAAGAACACATGCACAAAGGTAACTTCATACACTCACAGAAAGAATTCCCAAAACCTGCACTGTAAATTTCAATAATTTGAAAATAGAATTTCTTTACAAAAAGGCAATTAACTAAGTTTCTTTATATTGTAAGTTTTTCTTTTTTACGGAAATTATCACTTGAAAACAATAATGATTTTGTTTGCATATGACTTTATTTTATTTTTCACTTATTTATTTTTATTTCATCTGTGTGTTTGTCTGCATGTAAGTGCACCATATGTGTGCATTGCCTGAGGAAGCCAGAAGAGGATGTCAGATCTCCTGAAACCAGAGTTAAGGGTGATTGTTAGCTGCCATGTGGGTACTAGAAACAAAACCCTAAGTCTTCTGCAAGAACAGCTAGTGCCTTTACCACTGAGCCATCTCTCCAGCCCATATACAGCTTTAGAAAAATATAGTAAAGGGGGCTGGAGAGATGGCTCAGCAGTTAAGAGCACTGGGTACTCCTACAGAGAATCCAGGTTCAGTTCCTAGCACCCATATGGCAGCTAACTCCAGCATCCTTAACTCCAGTTCCAGGGGAATCCAACGCCCTCTTCTGACTTCCTCAGACATTGCTCAACACAGGTGCACTTAAACACATGCAGGCAATACACTCATACACATAAAATAATTTTTAAAAAATTTAAAAATACAGTGAAAAGCACAAACCATAAGTGTGCAATTTCATGATTTTTAAAAATGCATGCACCCATGTAGCTCATATCTGTGTTGAAGTATACATTCCCATCGCCTTCAGAAGGTTCCTTTTAACCTCTTCCTAATCTCTCTCCAATTGTCATGTCCAGAGGCAGCTACTTTTTCTTTTTTAAGACATGTCTTCCTGTAATCCCAGCTGGCCTGGAACTTGCACAAGACCTGCACAAGCCAACCAGATCCATCAGCATTCCAATGCATGAACAAGGTTCAAGTCCCAGGAGTAAAAAAAAAAAAAAAAAAAAAAGACATGAAGAGAGAGGTATGAGGTATGTTGAGGTACCTGGGGACAGTGAGAGATAAGAGGTGTGGGGGTAGATATGGTCAAGATACACTGTTTGCATGTATGAAATTACCAAAGAATAATTAAAAGATTTTCTTCTAAAAAGAATGAAATAA
>NW_008340872.1:4349224-4370061 GCF_000622305.1 Nannospalax galili | reverse complement strand
ATTATTTACAATATATGTATTCATTTTTTACTTGATTTCTTTTGGTAAACAGGGTTTAAATTTCAGCAAAATATAATGTACTGGCATATCAATTTGCATTTTTTAAATTTTATTTAAATTTTATTTTATGAGTATGAATGTATTGTCTGCATGTGTGTAAGTGCACTCATGTCATGCAATGCCTGCAGAAGTCAGAAGAGGGCATCGGATCCCCAGGAACTGTAGTTACAGACAGTTTTTAGCTGCCTTATGGGTGCTGGGAATCAAACCCAGGTCCACTGCAAGAACAGCCAGTGCTCTTAACCACTGAGCCATCTCTCCAGCCCCTAATGTTTAATTTTTTAAGCTACTATCATTATGATTGATTGCATTGAATCTATAGAGATCACTTTGACATAATTTGATATTATAATATTTTTATTCATAAACCAAATTTCTCTCTCTACGTTTTAGGTCTTATTTAACACCTGTCAGTAGTATTTTATAGTTTTTAGACAATTTTATTTAAATGTGTTTTATATATGGAAAGAGAGAGAGAGAGAGAGAGAGAGAGAGAGAGAGAGAGAGAGAGAGAAAGAGAGAGAATCTTACTAGATAGCCCAGGCTGATTCTTCTGCCTCAGCCCAGCCCTCCCAAAGTACTCGGATTACAGGCATGGACCCTCATGCCCAGCTTTACATATATTGATACTACCAGAAAACATCTACAATAATATAAAAACGCACAAATTATACTTAGAAAATAACTATTCTGCCACAGATGGGTACAGCTGGTAGCTTTGTGAGTCTTCTTGGGCTGCCAGAGTAACCAATGTACCACAGGCCGGGGGCTTCAACAACAGGTATTTATTTTCTCACAGTCCTGGAGGTCCAAAGTGTAGGCAGAGCTGCTTTCATTAGGTGGCCCTTCCCTTATCTTTAGAGCCATCAGCAGTAGTCCATTTTTTCTTACTATAATGAAATACTTGAGATTTATAAACATAAAGAAAGGAACTTTATTTATTTTATGGTTTAGGAGGCTGTAAGTCCAAGTTGAGGCGGCCTCTTGGGCTCAGCCTGGGGTTAGGGTTTAACGATGGACAATGCCAGACAATGCCATGGTAAGAGCTTATCGTGGAACAAAGACAGGAAGACAGAAAGATGCATACTGTCTGGGGGCATTCCCCAACATTGATCTAAGGGCCTCCCACTAGGCTGCACGTCTTTAAAGTCCTGCTACCACACTAAGGAACAAGCCTCCAACATATGACCTTATAGGAGACAAACCACATCCAAACCACATTGCTGTCTTCTCCCTGGGTCTTCGCTCCCTAGATGCCTCTCTGTGTCCTAGTCTCCTCGTATAAGGACCAGGATTAGGGTTCACCCTTATGGCCTTGCTTTAACTCAGCTACATCTTTAAAGATCCTCTCTCAAATACGGTAACATTCTGTGGTGCCAAGTGTTAGGGTTTCAACATATGAATGAAGATGGGCACACTTCAACCCATAGCAATGTTGTTTATGATGTCTACAGCCTTTCAGGGTTTTGGCCAGTTGTTCTATCAAATATTTATAATGTGATGGTAAAAATTCCAACTGTAGGGGCTAGCACGATGGCTCCATGGTTAAGAATGCTTACTGCTCTTGTAGAAGATGGGGTTTAGTGCCTAGAACCTACACGGAGGTTCTAGCTCTAAAACCTACACGCAACTCCAATTCTAGGGACTCTGATGCCCTCTTATGGCTTCCACAGGCACTGCATGCACATGGTGCACATACATATATGTAGGCTAACATTCATACAGAGAAAATAAAAATAAGTCTTTTTAAAAAGAAAAAAAATTCTAATTCTAGGGCTGGGAATGTAGTTCCATTGGTAGAATGCCTACCTAGCATTCATGAAACCCTGGGTTTGATTCCCTAGCACCACAGAAACTAGATGTAGTGGTGCATTCCTGTCATCCCAACACTTGGAAGGTAGAGGCAGAAAGATCAGAAGTTCAAGGGTCATCCTGACTGCATAGCAAGTTTGAGGCCAGCCTGGGCTACAGAGACTCTGTCTCAAAAAAAAAAAAAACAAAAAACAAAACCCTGCAATCCTAATTGTAGATTTGTCTTTTTTAAAATTTGTTTTGTTTTATGCATTTCAAAACTCTGTTATTAAGCACAGATAGACTCTTTTTTTTTGAAACAGGGTCTCATTATGTAGCTCTGACTGGCCTAGAACTTGCTATTTAGACCAGGCTGGCTTCCAACTCAACAGAGGTCTACCTGCCTCTGCCTCCTGAATGCTAGGATCAAAGGTGTGCCCTACCATGCCCAGCATGAACAGGCTCTATTGTTTCATTTTCCTGAGAGATTAGACTTTAATATGATGCATTTAAATGAAGTTTTGAATCTACCTTTAGTTCCTCTGGAGTTTTCCAAGTGTCTTAGACACATACGTTTATATTTTCATCATACACAGAAAATTTTCAGCTATTAGCGCTTCTTTTTTCCTGCTCTTTGGGGGCTTATTTGAACATTCACAAAGATGCTCAACACTATCTCAGATCACAGAGTAACTACTTTCTCTTTGTTTTTGGAGTCATCTCTCCCCAGGTTTCCTGACGATATCTACTGCCATGTCTATTATTGTACTCAGCCTGCCTGGGGAAATTTTCTTTATAGATGCTCTTTCTGGGTCTAGAGATTCCATTTTGCTGCATTCTTCCAGTTTTCCTTCTTTGCTCAGATTCTTCATTTGTTTATTGATTTGGGCATACTTTCTTCCTAATTTATTTTTATTTGTGTGTGTGTGTATGTGTCTTTATGTGTATGCCACATGTGCAGGTGCCTGTGGAGAGCAGAAGAGGGTGTCAGAGCCCCTGGAGCTGGAGTCCCAGGCAATGTGGAAACTGGGAACTGAACTTGGGTCCTGTGGAAAAGCAGGAAGAGTTCTTAAGCGTGGTGCTATCTTTCCAGCCCCCATACTTTTAAATTTATTTATTTATTTTATGCATATGAGTGTTTTGCTTGCATGTATGTAAGTGCACCTGTGTCTGCAATGCCAGCAGAGACCAGAAGAAGGCATCAGATTCCCTGGAACTGGAGTTTCAGACAGTTGTTAGCTGCCATGTGGGTGGTGGGAACTGAACCCAGGTCTTCTGCAAGAGTAGCCACTGCTCAAAACTGCTGAATATTTATAACAGTTACTTTAAGAACCTTTTCTACTAACTCTGATGTCTGGCTAATCTCAGTACTGATTTCCTTTTCTCAGGTTAGAGGTCCCTCCTTCCCAGTCCTGATATTTGTAGTGTTTGGAGTTTTGTTTATTTGTTTTGTATTTAGGTACTGGGTGTTGAGAATGACATGTTGCAGAGACTCTGGAGTTTATAATTATCCTCTGAACTGTCCACTTTTGATTCAAATTTCAGCTTTGGCTTCTCCTGACGTGGGAAGCAGCTGAGGTCTCCACACAGCTCCTTCAGCCTCTCACTTTCCACTGGGCTCCTTCATATTTCCTCTCAAATGTGCACAGTCCAAGACACACAGGAAGATTGTTTTTTATCTTTATATTTTGAAAAAATGTAGGACTTAAGGAAAGGTTCAAAATAGAGAGAGGAGAAAACAGGATAGTTGGCTCCTGACGAATGACACCTGAGCTTGTCCTCTGGCCTGCACACACACACACACACACACACACACACACACACACACACACACAATCACACACACAATCACACACAGAGAACAGCCATTCATTTAGCTCCAGTTCTCACAATTCTGTGGCTTATCAATGTGGCTCGATATGGTTCCTTGGGTTTAGACTGTACTTCCTCATGGGTCTGCAGTCAGCTGTGTGTCAACACTCAGCTGCTGAGTGTGCAAACTTGTCTCTTATTCCCCAGGAGGCCAACATCTGCTGGTGGTGCTGCGGAAGAATGACCATGTGCAAAGACCTCCTAGGACCTTGGCCTGGAACTTACACAACTTCATTTTGTTTACTTCAGTGCTGGGAACTGAACCAACCCAAGGCCTTGTATGTTAGATGAGTGCTGTACCTTTGAGTCATATTCCCAACCAACACAACTTCTTGGTAGTTGTATCAATTACTCAAAACCAGAACCACTCACAAGGCCAACCCACATCCAAGAGATGGAGAAATACTCTTCCTTTTCTGAAGAGAATTCAGAAAATCACTGATGGGCACATGCAGGAAGAAAGACTGCAGCCTTTTTGCTGTAAACCCTGTGGTGCTGCAGTTGGGAAGCCTGTGCACGACAGGTTTGATCCCCAGTGTGGTGCTTTTGGGAGGTGGTGGAAGCTTTAAGAGGTGGGGCATCGTGGGAGAGCTGTAGTCTTGGGACTGTGCCCTTCAGAGGATAATAGGACCCTAGTCCCTTCAGCTTCCTCTCTTTTTCACTTCCTGGCCACCTTTCCCCTGCCACATGCTCGTTCCAGGACATGCTGCCTTTCCACAGTCCCAAAAGCCACAGGGCCAATTAGCCATGGACTGTAACCTCCAAAATTGTGGTTCAAGGTAAATGTTTTCTCTTTATAAAGTGATTATCTCAAGTGTTTGTTGCAGTGATAGGAATCTTATTAACACACGTAGATCACTTGTGGAAATATAAAGCTGGTTGCTTATATCTATTAATGCTAAACCTGTGTCTACCCTATACTGGATCAACTCCTTACCCAGGAGAAATCAGGGCTTATGTCTCTGAAAGGGAGGATCCATGGCCACTTATAATAACCCCACACTGAAAATAACCCAAATGCTCACCAATATAAAAAATGGATTATAGAATAGTCATAAACACTACATAGTGAGAAAAAGAACAAATTACTGCTTTATGCAACATGTTGACAAAAGAAGCCAGATATCAAAGGGGTTGTACTGGGCTGTGGTTCATGACTGCTTCTATAGATCTCATTTGGAATGTCTGAGTGATTGAGTAGAAGGAATGGCTTTTTATAGATTAATAAACCCCTTTGATCCATACCTAAATTTATGCTAATGGAGGGGGTACTGCTGGTTATCAGAGAAACCAACCACATACATTAATTAGAGGGTGGGAATTGTCAGTACCACACTTTAACCTCCAGGAACAGAAGAGGGACTAGTTGAGATCAGCTACCAAATGTCAATGATTAATCATTCCCAGTGACACAGTGGACTTTCTCACAGTGGAGCTCCCAAAGAATGAGGCTCAGAAACTTACAGATGCTGGAGGTGCTGGGAGGGTGATGTGCTTGGAGAAGACCGGGGGCTCCCTGTCTCCTCCCAGTTCCTCAAAACTAAGGGAAATACTACACAAACCCTCTAGCTTCCTTTGCTTTTAGTTACATCATTTTATCACCAATTTTAGAGGTCAAGTAGCTAAGCAATACTCTCCCATTTGCGCTAGATAACTCCTCTGACGTGTACTAATAATTGCCCAAGTTGTTCTTGTTGAGGAACTTGGAGGCCACTCTTGTCTGTCTTCAGCTGAAACACTGACCCCTGCCTTGGTCCTGTACAGTGTCCAAAGGGTGACATTTTGATATCAGAGAGCCAGAGTGGAAAACCTCCACCCCTAAATTACACTAATGTCACCGTGTTCTGAAAACCTGTCTTCTGAAGAATCAGGAGGCTTAACCACACAGCTTAACCACACATGTACAGGCCACTCATCACTTCACTCTTTACCTCCAATCATGGTTCCCCCACAAGCCTCAGACCACCCTCTTTCTTTATACAATGTGTCCCTAATCTCTATCCTCAGGTTTCAGATTTGAGACTTGGATCTCCTGTATCCTCATGCTTAATTACCTCATGCAAAGACTGTTCTGTAAAACCTCTTTCAATGATTGGTATACTGTATAGTGTGCCAAACAGGCCTAGTTTGGTAGAAATGGCTTCCATCTGGCTCTACCTGAGTTGTAGCCTTTTCTGATAAACCAGTAATCGAGTAAGGACTCTGCTTTCCTGAGCTCTGTGAACTAATCTAGTAAATGATCAAACCAGAGGAGGGGGTTCTTTAAACACTCAATGCCGAGCTGGTAGGTCAGAAAAAGTGATAACTTGGAACTTGTAATTAACAGGTGGTGTGGGGAAAGGTGTGGGATTTTGTGGGACTGGACCTATAACCTGAGGGGGCCTGCCAACTCGGAGCAGTCAGTATCAGAACTAGCTAAATTAGAGACAGTGTTGCCTGCTATGCAAACCTCACACATCCACTGTCAGATGTGAAAACCAGAGGAAATGGGAGTTTTCTCGTTTTTCCTGTGAACCATTTACCTCTTTGCTTTAGAAGCCCAATCGCTCCCTCCTTGCCTTCTAGTGAATGCACATCACAAAGAGCCGCCAGTGGAGTGCCTGCCCGTACACAGCAGCCGGATCAGACTCCACCAGGGCTCAAGTTATCCGGGTGGACTGTGTACACTGTTCTCAGACACCCAGTAGTGGAAGCCCAACTCAACACCTGGAAAATAAGTAGATCAGAAAGACCCAGTATCTGCGTGTTTGGACTCTTAAATCCCAAAGGCAAAAAGTCCTAAGAGTTCTTACACATTAGCCTGCACCTTCCAGCATGTGGGATGTTCTTTCCAATGGTGCCTACAAATCACGTTCAAAAGTGAAGGCATAACTTAGGGGCGGGCCCTGCAGAAGCCGGGAATCTTCCCTACACTCAGTGTCAGCCAAGAGCTGGGTGGACCCTTGTGCTCTATTTCCTAAGATCTCAGTCCTGTGGGGTGCTGGCCCAGATAAACAGACTCTTCAATCCGAACAAATGCAACCAGCCACCTGGCTGGTTCCTGAACGCTTAGGTAACAGCCAGGAGAGATACTCAGCGGGCTGCTTGGGTTTTAATTAATTGCTTAAGTGGGCATGACAGAGGTTACAAGTTCAGGGCCTGCCTTCAGATATTGAATCCAAGCCAGGAATCTACTGGTTGCTTAATAATACTAAGAACTGCTTCAGTGTAAGTCAAGGGCACTTCCAGACTCTCCTTACGGCTTTATTAAATTCTCATGTATCCAAGGCAAAAATGACTGTTCTATCATCCCCCTCCACCCCAGCCACTTTCTCTTTCAAGCAGCTCTAGCACAGCACCTGCCTTCTTGTCCAGTTCCCTGTCCTTCCACAGAGAGGCAAGCTAGAGCTGAACTGAAAACCCCATCTCTTGCAGTCAGCTTTGCTTGTTTTGGAGATTTTTCTAGAAGAGGCAGGACCAGAAGCCCTGCCTTACATGCTGATCATGTCAGGCACACCCACCCCTCTGACCTTTTTTCTAGCAGCTCTGGTAAGTGGGCTGGCCCCATGTCTGGATACTCACAGACAGGCTTGCTCTACTCTGAGAGAAATCAGTTAAGCAACCTCCTCCCTGGGGCTCACAGCTCAGTTCCAGATGTGAGTGGCTGGCAGATGCTGCCTTCCAGTGCCACAGCCATGGCCAACAGGACCAACGCCTCTGCCCCGTACTACAGCTATGAATATTACCTGGACTACTTAGACCTCATCCCAGTGGACGAGAAGAAGCTGAAAGCCAACAAGCGTAAGTCAGAACCGGGGAAGCCAGCCAGGCAGGCAGAGGCTGGGATGTGGCCACAGATGAGGTTCCCTGGGCTTTGTCTTCTCTCATTAACTCCACAGGGCTCAAGAGGCAGCAACAATATGATCAGTGGACACAGACATAAATGAATAGGGCTTGAGACTAAAACTGTTCCTATAATTTTCTGTAGTGTTTATGAATTAACTTGCCATAAGTCTAAGCAAAACCTTTAATGATTCATTATTTTAAATTGTGTGTGTGTGTGTGTGTGTGTGTGTGTGTGTGTGTGTGTATCACAGTACATATATAGAGGCCAAAGGACAACTTGTGGGAGTCTGTTCTGTCCTTCTACCATGGGGTCCTGGGACTCAAACTCAGGTCATTGGACTTGGCAGCAAGCCCCTTTACCCTCTGAGCTATCTTACCAGCCCAGCAAAATGTTCTAAGACAAATATATATATAAACCAGTTTTATGCTTTACTTTTCCATTCATTTTTGTTAGTGTATATTAATTGTACAAAATAATGGGTTTCATTATGATACTTTCAGGTATGTAGATAGTGCAATTTTTTTTCAGACAGGGTCTGATTATATAGCCCTGGCTAGCCTGGTACTCATTAGATAGCACAGGCTGTTCTCAAACTCACAGCAATCCTCCTGCCTCAGTCTCTCAAGTGCTGAAATCATAGATGTGCATAACTATACCCAACTACAGGTTTTGATCATATTTGGTCCCCCATTACCCTCTCCTGTCCCTCACTCCTCTCTCATGGACCCCTTCTTCCCAAATAGTTTCCCTTCCACCTCCATGCCCCTCTCCCACTACTGAGAATTGAACCGTGGGCCTTGTACATATTAGTCAACTGCTGTGCCACTGAGCTATATCCCAGTCCCCGCCTCCTTCTCAACAGGGTCTCACTAGGTAGCCCCAGCTGACTTCGATCTCCCAGAGACCTACCTGCCTCTGCCTCCCAAGTGCTGGGATTAAAGGTGTATGCTACCATGTCTGGCTCACCTCTTTTTCAAAGGTATATTTCTCGATGAAGTTGCCTTTATTTAGAACTCTAGTAAGCTGAGTGAATTTCTTCAAATTGCTGAGTTCACTTTTTTACATGGTCCGTATTTAGATTTGGGGGGTACATTTCCTCTACCTCTAAGATGTATGGCATAATTTCTAGTAAATTGCCAACAGCTGTTGAGTCTTCCTGGCCTCAGAGAATAAGCATGAGTTAGCATCCATTTGCTCATTTGCTCTCCCACTCATCTCTTGGGGAACCTGGTGCTTTGGGGATAATCTTCCTTATCAGTCCAGCTATTCAATCAAGGCCAAAAGTCACCCAGGGAAATGAACATAAAAGTAAAGCCCTAGAATCGAGCTCTCAGCCTGGGAAACTGCCTCTGTCTACCACATAAGAAGTCTTGGGTCCCTGGACATTCCCCTTCTCTACAACCATATAATATGTTTACCAAAAGGAAATGAAATTTCTGGAAGGGATGCAATGACTTCCAATGGAAGGGAGATAACCTGCCACAGACCAGCTCAAAACAGAAATACAAACAAATGCTATTATTTAAGAAAGAAAGTAAAGCACCGGGTGTGGTAGCGCACACCTTTAATCCCAGCACTTGGGAGGCAGAGGCAAGCAGATCTCTGTGAGTTCAAGGCCAGCCTGGTCTACATAGTGAGTTCCAAGACAGCTGGGGCTACAGGGAGACCGTCTCAAAAAGACCAAAAAAAAAAAAAAAAAAGAAAAGAAAAGAAAAGAAAGACCAGGCCCCTGAGAACAGCCTTCTAGAATACCCTCTTGGGTAGAGTTATCGTTTCATTCCTAACTTGGAGGACTCACACGCAGGTGCCCACCCATAATTCCCAAGGACTTACTACACCCCCCAACAGCATATTAGATTTTCTGTGGAGACAGTAAGTTTGGTGTGTGTGGTCTGATGCAAGGTGGAAAATCATGAGGTTGAAGTACAGATTTTTGCATATATGATTCACAGTAAGGAAGACTTGCCATCCAAGGGAGAATGTGGTAGGGTGGAAATAACCATATTTGTAAATATTGTCAAATGTTCAGAACTTCAGGATACTTACTGATCTGGAAAAAAATGTAGACTTACTTTCAGAAAAGCTTTTTAAAAGTAACACAAATGAGGTGCAAGGCAGGAACAGCTTCAGATGCCACATTTGTGTGGAAGATGTCCCCCTCTGACATCCCCTGGTGTCTAAAGCTTCTCCCCACTGCCCTGAGGAAGAGAACCCTTTACCATCTTAGAACCACAAGCTCAGCCTTCTGGCTCACTCCCATCCCCCACAGAAAGCTTCCATTCTTGGTAAAAGTAGCTGAGGTTTTAATAAAATGTTCTTTCTTTGTAGGGTCATAGTTCATTAAAATAAGAAACTTCTCTACAATGTGTCAAAACTATTGAAGATCTTCTTAGCCAAAGAGAACACAGTCACTGCCTTCCCCCAATACCCTAGATATTGAGGACAGGGATTCGACACCTACAGGGTGTCATTGGATCAGTCATTGGATTCTTCTCTCTGAAGAATAGAAACGGTATTTTAATAGAAAATATTCAAGCTTTTCAGTTTAGACTACCAGCAAAATAATACTTTCCCAAGTCTGCATGAAACAATGGAAAATTCAAAATCCAGAACTGAGAGAGTCACTCAGCTTATTGGAGATCCAAACACACTCAACTCTTTTGATAAATCAGTCTTTAAACATATTGATTTTGGGTTTATGCGAGATGGCTCAGTGGGTAAAGACACTTGCTGCCAAGTTTAACAACTTGAGTTCGATCCCCAGGACACATGTGATGGAAGGAGAGAATTGACTCCCATAAGTTGTCCTCTGATCTCCCCATACCTGTGGGTAGTGTACACATATACATATACATGTGCATACAGATACTAAATAAATGTAATAAAGAATTATTATTATTTGCAAGCTGAGGAGATAGCTCAGTGCAAGCATGAAGCTCAGACTTTAGATCCCCAGAACCCACATAAAAGCTGATGTTGTAGCCATGTCTGTAATCTCAGCACTACTATGGTGAGATGGGAGACAGACAGGAAAACCCCTGGGAAGTCATGGGCCAGCTCATCTGGTATATAAAGGAGCAATGAGACAATGTCTCAAACAAAGTAGAAGGTAAGGAGAAGGCTGTCATCTGACCTCCACATACATGTCATGGCATGTGCATGCCTTCATGTATACATACATCAAACACACACATCATACACACATACAATATTGACTTGCTTTTAAAGTGGCCCAGTTTCTAGGGGGTTAGTTCTAACTATATTACAAAGGATAACAGATACCATTATACCTTCAAGTTCCTAGATTTTGGGTGCCTTTGACATCTACAGCAAGAAATGTTCCTCAAGAGTAATCTTGATAACCTCTTATTCCTCTATGTATCCTAGATGTCCATCTTGTTGTCTTATCTGAATTTAATCTCTATCTTTAAAAGTTTCTCATTACATTCTTTTATCTATTGGGGGGAATGTGTGCTCACATGTGGAAGTCACATGTGGAGGACAACTTGTAGGAGTCAGTTCTCATCCTCTACCATGTGGGTCCCAGGGGCTGAACTCAGGTAGTCAGTTTGGCAGCAAGTGCCTTTACCCTCTGAGCCATCTTGGTAACCTATTTCTCTTTTTAGAAGAGGTATTCATGACTTGACACATACCCACTCCCAAGAATATTTCAACCCTGAATAGGTAACTGTTGAGGTCCCCCGCCCCGGGGTGGGGGGTGCTGGGACAGGCCAAGTGTTGGAGCCATGTACAGGTAAGGCATATGGATTCCAAGCCTGTTTGCTGGGATTCATATCTTAGTTCTGATACTATTAGTGGGTAAAATCACCAAGATTTTCTGTGCGTAAATAAGAGATCAAGCCTTGAAGATGTCTCAGAAAGAAACCTCCAGGCAGTGGGAACAGCAGGGACAAGTCTAAGGCTCTGGAATAGGCAAGTATATTCAAGGAAAGACAAAGAGGTTTCAGGAACTATTTCCTTATATTTTGATAAACTATCCTGAAAATATTTTTTTACTCTAAAAATGGAAACCACCTTATTATCTCATAATTTAGTATAACCCATAAATCAACAAGGAAAAGAAGAGATATGTAGGTAAAAGAGATGAAGACAGTATTGAAAGAGGAAACTCAAATAGTCAACGAACACATAGCTTAGAAAAGTTAGAAGACTGCCCTTTCTCTGGGCACACAGCTAGTCACACGGCCAGGGTCTCATGAGCAGGGCACTGCATGTAGGTCTTCAGTGTCACTGTGGAGGAGGGACTTCATTCATCTTCCTGCCTCAGTGCCCCTCTCTTTAGTGGCCACTCGGAAACACGGTCTTATGAATTTAGTTTTCTATTCTTTCCAATAAAACTCAGTTCCTTACCATACCAGGCCATACTTTCTCCTACCGTCTTAAGGAAAATTCTGTAACTGTCTTTTATGAGATAGATGTTGAACTAGGAGCAATACAAAAACAGGAAGTCTAATCCATGACATATTTTCATTCATTCATGTAACCATCTATTTTGACTATGTATTTCCAAGGAGATTAGACACCGTAAAATTTCTTCACCTAATGCTTTATTAGAAAACTTTAAGAACTTAGCAATAATATACCTGAAACATTTCAGTAATTAATTTTTGGTGCCATCTACTACTCAATTGTTGTAGTCTGGGTCTTAACTGTCTCCCAAAGACCCATGTGCATGCAAGTGCATGTTTGTGTGAATGCCAGACATCACCCTTGGGTTTCATTTCTCGGGTGCTGTCTATCTTGTTTTTGTGACACTGTGTCTCTCACTGGCCTAGAACTCACAGATAAAGGTAGACTGGCTGGCCAACAAGCCCCAGGGATCTGCCTGTTTCTGCTTCCCAGGCCCTGGGACCACAGGCGCACACCACCACATGCATCTTTTTATTTATTTATTTTGCTTGAGTCCTTGTGCTTTCTTGGAAAGCACTTTAGAGCTAGCTCCCCAGCCCCAAATTTAAGGGTTTTTTTTAGGTCCTGTTTCTACACTGGAGTACATTCTGTCATGGTTGGGCAGATATTTGGAAAAATCTGTGGATTTACCTGTGTTTTGCCTGGGCCTGTCAGGACTGAATTGAAGGCTATAACTGCTGTATCCCAGACACTGGTGTGGTTTTGTGTCAGGCACTTTATAAAGACCTTAGCCTTGTATGGGGTGTGGTTTATACACTTCATGGAGATGTGAACTCTCTCCCTAACATTAACACGGTGGAAAATACAGATGGACTTTCTAAGGACCTGTCTGAGTTGACCAATTATATGTTTGATTCCTATCTGTTCCACTTCGAGGCCAGGATAAGAAAGCTAATCCTATATTCCAATCTTATGGCGACAAAACAGATTATTCAAATAAGCTAGGTCTCCAGCAACTGGTTAATGCTCGTGTTCAGAGAGCGACGAGATGGACTGATTTCCCCTGAGGAGAGCTGGCTTTAATGCTCTATTATCTGCCTCTTGAGTCAATCTGTCTCCTTCTCTTTAATTATGGGTTAGGAAGAATTTGTCATAGTCCATATTGGCATCTGTTGATGCCTGCCCCTGGCAGCTTCAATAATGCGATCTGTTCATCTGCTGATTCAAGAGCTGAGGGAAAAACACACCTATAGCTAGTCTCTTTTGAAAACAGCACTGGGGTTCAATGAACACATAAAACAAAGGGCTGCGTGGACTGCTTTTCTCACATTCAGAGTGATCAATTTCAGGTCTCAACTTTACCCAGGATTTCAATCTCTTCAGCAAGCAATCGATCCCATGGATGTGGCATAAATCACAGAAGTGACATTTAAACAAAGAAACCAGAATGTTTGCCTCAGAATAAACTTGTATTACACGGCCCCAGGGGAGGTGCTATGATTGAATGATTCTGTTAATTGCTCAAAAACTTCTTGGAACCCTTTGATTTGAAACTGACTCCAGGTCCACATTCTGCCAAACATCATTTATGGAGACACGTGATGTTTAAGTTTTCAGGGTGGATTTACTTCTTGGAAGTAGTTACGGTTCACTAAGAAACAAATGGGATGAATGAATGAAATGGGTGATGATATCTGTGTCCAAAGTGAAATATGATTTCAGAACATAAAATTATGTTTGTGTTTGTGTGTGTGTGTGATATCCACAAATCAGTCCTTGAAGATGATCCCTCAAGAGAAGTTCTGTAAATGTTTGATCAAAAGATAAACTGTGGGGAAATCTATCTCTCTGTGGTAGAGTGAGAGCCTTCATTTGGATTTTTTTTTTAGTTCTGGTTCTTATGTTTCATAAGGAAGTGAGTTTCTTTACTGATGTGGTATAAGATCACTGATAACAACTAACAGAGTAGCAAATGCAACACAAAGAGATGTCTCTCTTACATACGAGTTTGCCAGAGAAGGGTGTTGAGTTGGCTCCATGAAATCCTCAGGAACTAGCTGCCTTCCAGATCATTCTTCTACCAGCCCTGAGATGTCTCAACCTCATGTTCCAATCTGTAATCTGTACTCCTGCCAGCACAGTGATTCAAGGCTCATCAGAAAAACAGAGTAAAGGAATAGGGAAAGACATGAGGTACAGGCATCTAGCAGTGGCTGGGAGAAGACTAAGAGGGCCGGTTCCTCTCACATACCGTTAAACAGAACCTTGATCACATGGGCCTATCCAGCTGAAAAGGAGGCTAGGGAATGTAGTGTTTTATCCCAGACAGCAACGTGCCAAGATGAAACAAAAAAGGAACCCTAGGACTGACAGCTGGTGGTCTACACCACAATCACATTTATGCAGACCTCACATTTAGTGAGCTCAGAGGGTGCAGTGATCCTGTATCACTTTCCTCAAAACCCTCTGAACAGAAACAATGATCTTAGTTCTACTTATAAATCATTTCACAACCATTGGACAAGAAACTGTGCCAGTGAGTTAAGCATGCTTATTTTATCTAGTCTTCCTCATGCTCTACATAACAGGCACTACTGCCTGTATTTGCAGACAAGCAAACAGTTATAGAGATGTTAAAATCTCAGATTGACCAAGATCACAAATAAGAAATGAAAGAGGATTTGAACTTAAAACCAACCACCTTCACAGCCTGGGCTTTTGTCACTTTGTTGTTCTCCAACAAAGAAAGTAACTCTTGAAGTCTATTTCCTACGAGGACACTAGAACCCAAAGGCTAGTAGTGTTAGAGGAATACTTAAGCTGAGATTTAGTTTTCACTC
Source organism: Nannospalax galili (assembly GCF_000622305.1). Taxonomy (NCBI): domain Eukaryota; kingdom Metazoa; phylum Chordata; class Mammalia; order Rodentia; family Spalacidae; genus Nannospalax; species Nannospalax galili. The sequence continues at coordinate 4,355,301 of NW_008340872.1, read as the reverse complement.
AGCCGGACTGAAGTTCCTACTGTGAGTAGGGAGCACTCTGGTTGGCTAATTTAACCATGCTGTAATTGGATCGGAGTGTCCCCCAAAGTCATATGCTAAAGGCTCAGTCACCAGCCTGAGGTGTTCTTAGAAGTGGTAGAACCCTCAGGAAATGGAGCTTAGTGGAAAGAAGTTAGGTCATTGGGGCTCTGGTGGTTTGAATGAAAAATGTCCCCCATAGACTCAAGCATTTGAACACTTGGTCCCCAGTTTCTGGTGCTGTTTGGGCAGACTCAGGAGGTGTGACCTTGCTGGAGGAAGTATGTCACTGGGGGTGGGCTTTGAGAGTTTATACCCTCACCGCACTTCCAGTTTGCTCTCTCTGCTTTGTGTTTGTGGTTGAGCATGTGACCTCTCAGCTTCTGCTCTAGCCGTCTGCTGTCATGCTTTCCCCACCATTATGGACTCTTCCTCTGGAGCCAAAATAAACTCTTCCTTACATAAGTCACATTTGGCCATGGTAATTTTATCACAGCAACAGAAAATTACATAATACTGGGGGCATGTCTTTGTAGAGAATATTGGGACCCTGGTGCTCCCCCCTTCCTAGCTGCCAAGATATAAGCAGCTCTGCTCCACCATATGCCCTCTACCATGATGCTCTGCCTTGCCAGAGGACCAAAGGGACCTGACCCACCAAGCATTCGTGAGCCAAATAAATCACTATCTATAGTAGTCAGGGTTCTCTAAAGGAACAGAACTGACAACTTATATATATATGGATTTATTAGATTGGCTTACAGGATAGAGTTCGAGTAGTCCAACAATGGCTGTGCCACACTGGAGAGGCTGAGAATCCAGTAGTTACTCAGTCCATGAGACTGGATGTCTCAGCAGTCCCAATCTAGGGCTGAAGGCCTGAAGGATTCCTGGAGATCTGTTAGTCTTCAGTTTTACACTGCAATCTGAAGTTGGTTCTACCATCAGTAGAGGAATGCCACAGCAAGAAGATGAACTCGTCAGTAAAAGAGAAGGCAAGCAGGAAAAAAGTGAAAGCTCCCTTCTGCCATGACCTTATATATAGGCTGCCATCAGAAGGTAATGCCCACATTTAGGGTGGGTCTTCCTGCTTCAAATAATCTGATCCAGAAAGTCTCTCTCATTTCAGTTAATCCCAGATCCAAATTGACAACCAAGATTAGCCATCACATCCCCCCTCCTTTTAAGTTGTGTGTGTCAGGGATTTCATCACAGGGATATGCTGTTGACTGACAGACTGCATGTCAGTAAGAGAGGTTGTCCAAGGTGAAGCAAAGCCTATCCATGCCAGCCAGCCAGATTTTTTTTTTTCTTTTCTTTTTAAGACACAGTATCTTGCTATGCTGGTCAGGCTGGTCCTGAACTAACTTCTGGGCTCAAGCAATCCTCTTGCCTCAGCCTCCCAAGTAGCTGGGACTAGGAGTGTAATGCTACAGCCAGTTCAGAATCTTTTTTCTTTCTCTCTCTCTCTTCCTTCTTTCCTTCCTTCCTTCTCTTGTTTTTTTTTTTTTTTTTTTTTTTTTTGGTCTTTTTGAGACAGGGTCTCCCTGTAGTCCCAGCTGGCCAGGAACTCTCTCTGTAGACCAGGCAGGTTTGGAACTCACAGAGATCCGCCTGTCTCTGCCTCCAGGAGTGCTGGCATTAAAGGTGTGCGCCACCACATCTGGCTCAGAATCTTTTATTATGAGTCCTTTGTTGTTGTTGAGCAAGACCTGGAGAAGGAAGGAAAGTAAAGGCAGAAGAGAGAAGGGAAGGGTGGGGAGGAGAGGGAAACAGAAAAGGGGGGGGGGGAAGAGGACAGGATGAGCAGGGAGGGATAGGGAGGAAGTGGAGAGTTCTCCATAAATGGGCTGGCTTCTTTCTCAGCCCAGCCTGGGGCTCCTTCTGAAAACAAGCCTGTGGGTGTGGGGACCTTTCCATATTTTGGGATGGCAATTCCTGTCCTTAGAACAAAATGTTCTCTGGGAGCACTTGTGATGAGCCTTCAGGATAGAGGGAACAGAAGTGCTGTTTGTCTTGGCTTTCTTTTTCAAAGGAACATGACAAGAGTGCATTTAGTACAGAAAATGAAGTGTCTGCTGACCACTGCTTGGGTCTGACAAAATTAAATTTCCCTTATCAGAAGGCAGTTGAATCCAGGCATGGTGTCTCAAGTTCTGCTCTGGATCTGGGGACAATGGCAAGGGCTGAAGCAGACAACTTTGAGAAAGATGCTCTGTCTGCTAAGGGTTTGAAATGGCTTCCTTAGAGTTGTTGGCAGAATTAATCTAGGAGGGAATGACTTCAAATCCTGCATCGCTTTTTATGAAGGCAGAAGAACACTAGCTTCTGAAAAAATCAGAAACACCCCCAAACAGAATTAAAACCCCAAACCGGTTTTTCAGGAAGACTATGCATTTATAATTGGAAGGTTATGAAATAAAAGTGTAACTCTCTGGGACTGTGGAATAACAAACTCCTAGCCCACGTGACAAAGCCAGCTGAGAAAGCTAGAGTGGTCCTTTTGAAAAGTCCTTCAACCTAAGATATGTAGAAGAACCTCATCTCCCACTTCCCAGGAGCCCAGAGGTCTCCACAAACAGCCGAATGCTTCTTAGCTTAGGAATGGAAAGAGGAGATGAAAGAGCCAGGCTGGATCTTTACTGTCCTTGCCTCCATGGCACGCAAATGCTATAACATACATAAGGCAGGGGTGTTTGTAATTCCATTTGTAAGCATACCACATTTTCCAAAAATCTGTGTAAGTGTATGTAGTATATGTGTGTGTACATATGTGTGTCTGTGTGTGCATGTATACTTGAGTGTCTTTTCTCAGTCGCTCTCCACATTGTTTTTATTTTTTATTTTTTTTGAGACAGGGTCTCTTGCTGAACCTGGCGCTCATCCAATTGGCTAGACTGGCCAGCAAGCTCTGGGGATTTACCTGTCTCCACTTATCTCCCCAACTCTAGCACGTGGGTTACAGATGAGCATCATCATGCCTGGCTTTTACTTGGATGCTGAGGATCTGACCTTAGATTCTCATGCTTGTGAGGCAGACACTTTACTGAGTCATCTCCCTAGCCCTAAACTCCATTTGACATAACTGTTAGGGTCCAAGGTCCACTCTTGAAAATCTTGTTTCTCTCCCTATGTAGGTCATAGAAGGCCAAGATAACACCCTCCACTCATGTATAGTCAGTCCCCTCTACCCACAGATTGAAACAATTTGGGAAAAAACGTGAATACTAAAAATGTATCAGCTTTTCTCTTGTCCTTATTCCCTGCAGAATACAACAAATATTTATACAGCACTTTCATTGCACTGAGTATCTGGACTCATCTGGATAGGTATGGTAGGATCATGCAGGTTATATGTAAATACGAACTGTTTTCTACAATGGACCTGAGCATCTAAGGATGTTCATACCCCATACCCTGGGGGCCCTGGAAGCAATCCCCATGGATACAGAGGAGGTGGGTCTAATTACTCACACACAGAGCCCCACCTCCATGTTTATTCAGATGACTTTAAGTTTCTTACACCTATTGGTTCCTTTTGATAGCTGTTCATCTGCTCACTCATCTGTGTAATATAAACATCTTTTTGTTTGGAGACAACACAAAAACATCTTCCTTTTTGTTAGATCTCAAGTCTATAGCATTATTATGGACACTAACAGAAGGCTGTACTGCAGGACAGCTGAGTGTTGCCATGAAGGGCATCTGAAATTTTTGGTGCTAGTTTTGGCCCCTGTGATTGTTAACAGTCCATACCACAGAGTTTGGCTCACAGAACATGTTTAGTGAGAACTCCTTCAGTTGCTTTACGTAGGCGCACATAGAGGCCCAAGACTCTCCCCACTTGGGCATCTTGTTCTGTGGTTACCCTGTTGCCCTGGGCTAAGATGCTTGCAGACTTTAGTTAAGTCTGATGTTTCATGCTCATAGCTGTAGGCTACCACTCAGAAAACTCCCATAATGTAGCTGTTCCCTAGCTATATGTTGAAGGATCGATCCTGACCTCAGAGACAAACACCCGCTGTTCTACGAAAGGCTAAGCATGTTTCTTGATTTCCCTTTGCCTGGAGACACAAATATGGGCATAGCGTTGCCTACAGCAGTGCACTTTCCTTCTGGACACTGCCCAGCTCTTTACACTCCCTGGTCCAGGCCTGGGACTGGTTCTCCACAGGGGTACAGGCCTTGACCCTCCACAGAACCTCAGGGCCTGGTGCAGTTCTTCTCCCAGGTCTCTTAACAATGGGGCCCCGGAGGCAGTTCCTACTGGGGCCAGTCACCAACCCTGGCAGGAGTCCTGTTGCACAGAGCTGTCCACAATGATTAAAGGAAGGACTGACTGTTCATCATCCCTCCAGATTCTCCCTCTGAGCAGCAGTAGCAGCTGAGCAAGCTTGTGGAGCACCCCATGATTCTAGTCAATGTTTTCCTTCAACAGACATCACCCTAAACTGACCCAGTGGTTGGATGCTCTGAGAAAAATCCACTGGCATGATTTCCTTTTCCTTACCAAGGTTGGTACTGGAAAATCTTCCCAGCTGAGCATCTAGGAGAGAGAACACCTCCCCAAGGACCAGGCTCTCTGTGGTACCTGGTCTCCTCATTTCTCCTTGCTGATAGCTTCTGTTCCCTCCTGCAGATTCCATTGTCATTGCCTTTTGGGTGAGCCTGGCTGCTTTTGTGATGCTCCTCTTCCTCATTCTGCTCTACATGTCCTGGTCAGGCTCGCTTCAGGTGCGGTAAGTAGTGGGCTGGAGGTGGGGGTCTGGGTAGGCGCAGATATTAAAAGTAGTAACAAATGGGGCTGAAGAGACGGCTCAGTGGTTAAGAGTGGGAACTGCTCTTGTAGAGGACCTGTGTTCAGTTCCCAGCACCCATGTCAGGTGGCTCACAACAACCTGTAATTCTACCTCCAGGGAATCTAATGCCCTCTTCTGACCTCCCTGGATACCAGCACATACATGCACATACTTCCCCACCACCACCACCACATATACACAAAATTTTTAAAAGTCTTAAAAAGTAGCTTCACAGAACATCTGTACAAATGAAATAGCACTGATTCGTGCTACATGTACAGTCAAAGGCCTCATAACAACAGACTTGTATACAGGGATGGTTCCAAAAGATTGTATCTCTAATTAGGCTGTAACCATTTTAGTCTGTGTGAGAACAGCCTATGATGTTTGCCCAATGTTCTCAGAGTGCATCCCCATCATTGTCATTCACAACTGTACCTCAGAAACATGTTGGGTGAAAGACACCAAAGACAAAACATCATACATTATCTGAATCCATTTATGTGCAATACCCAGAATATGCAAATCAAGGCAGAAGGGAGACTGGTGGTCATCTAGGGCTAGAGGGCAGGTGGAAGGGAAGGGACTGCTACTGGTTTCTTTGGGAAATGATGGAGATATTTTAAATTAATGTGGTGATGTAAACCTGTGAATATACTAATAGCCACTGAATATCGCTTAAATGAGTGAATTTTGTAGTATGCAAAATATTTCAATAAAACTGTTAAATAAAGCCAGGCTGGAAAAGTGGCTCAGTGATTAAGAGTGCTTGCTCAATCATGAAGACTGGAGTTTGGATCCCAGCATCCATGTTGGTCAGTTCACAAATGCTTGTAACTCCAGCTCCAAGGGATCTAACATCCTCTTCTGGCCTCCATGGGCACCTGCACAAACGTGTACATATACACTCACAGAGACATGGGGTGAGGGTAGGGGAGAGAACCAAAACAATTCTAGGAACCAATTAAGTGCTGCTAATCAGCTTACCAGAAATACAGGACTCTCTGAGACTTCTCTGGTCACTGTCTCTTGCTCAGTGCCTGTGCCTGCTGTGTGCCTTGGTGGTTAAATTGGAGTGAACTCTGGGAGCTCTATGCAGTAAATAAAATCTAGTTCACTGGGCTGGGTAGGATGGTGCACGCCTTTAATCCCAGCACTCGGGAGGCAGAGGCAGGCGGATCTCTATGAGTTCAAGGCCAGCCTGGTCTACATAGTGAGTTCCAGGACAGCTGGGGCTACAGGGAGACCCTGTTTCAAAAA
>NW_008340872.1:4313796-4348900 GCF_000622305.1 Nannospalax galili | reverse complement strand
CTTTTTAAAAAAAACAAAAAAAAAAAAAAAAAAAAAATCTAGTTCACTGAATGGAGACTCTCTCTTGTGCTGGCCCACTGACCCCACCACATGCAAGTTTCCCTTCTAGATTAGTCAACCCCATTCCTCTTGCTGTCCTAATGACTGTTCTCACAGGGGGCCCTACACCCTGTCATAGCTCTTAAGATCAGAGTGGGCAAATGACCCAATGAAGGTTCACCCAAAGATAGCCAATGCCCATGGGAGGGTGTGGTCTACAGACGAAGAGCTGAATGGGCTCAGTCCCATTCCCATGTGTTGAATTTGAAATGAAGCATCTGAGAGATGAACCAGCTAGCTGTGGGAGCAACGCTGAGTGGTCCAAGATGACTGGGCTAGGTGACACTGCAGACTCTTATGTCTATTACAGACAGGAGCCTTGGGGAGTGGAAACCACAGGGGCAGGGCTGAAAAAAGAAGGCAGTCGGCAGAGCCCTCTCTCTTTCTCTCTCCCTCCCTCCCCTCCCCCTCTCTCTCTCTCTCCTCCTCTCTCTGACAGGATCTAGCTATATAGTTCAGGCTGGCCTCAAACTCATAATCCTCCTGCCTTAGTTACAGGAGTACTGGCATTACAGACATGTGTCACCATGCATGGGCTTGAGCAAAGCCATTTATGAGAGTGGAAGTGATGAGGGGCCCAAAGACCCTGAAAGAACTAGATGATGACCCCTGTATCTGAGAGAATCCTAGACACCTGCTGGACCTATGGACTCCTTGAGGCTGTTTCCTGACTGACCCTCTTTCCCTCTCACACTGTCCCTGATATATACTTGTCACACTCACCAGGTCATTCCAGGTTGCCTTTGGTCAAATATGGGAGACAGGGATTAGCCTGGAGGAATGAACAAACTTACTTTTTTCTTTCAGAGATTTGAACTCACATTTCAACAGGTTTTCACACTGAGTCACCCTAAACCAAAGAAATCACCTTCTGTTCTATTCCTGAATGACTTCCAGCAAGCCCAGTGTTCCAGTCAGCTTTACAAGAACTGCCAGCAATCCTGATGGAAAGTTCTGGGATCTGATAGGCACTCAGGGTCCAACTTTACCAACCTCTGCTCCAGTGGACAGCACAGCCTTCTGAAAGCTTTAGTTTTACAGGATCAAGCTCTCGACATTGCTCATCCCAACCAGATCCTAGTACTCATTAAAGAAAAGGCTCTCAGCCAGATATAGTGATGCAGGGTGTTATCCTGTCCCCCGTCTGGGGACAGAGGCAGGCAGATCTCCATGGTTTGAAGCCAGTCTGGTTTACATAGTGAGTTCCAGGCCAGCCAGGCCTACACAGTAAGACCTGTCTTAAAACAAACAAGAAAAAAGCAAACATAAAACAAAGATATTTGGGGCTAGAGAGAATGGCTCAGCAGTTAATATCACTTGCTGCTATTCCAGAGGACCAGAGTTCTGTTCCCAGCACCCACTTTGGAGGCTCACAACTGCCTATAGCTCCAGTTCCAGGTCTGACCTTGGTGGGCACCTGGCATACACACAGCATACATTCGCGTGCGCGTGCGCACGCGCGCACACACACACACACACACGACTCTTTTTAAAAATATGAAAAGGCTCTCGAGATACTTTGAAGGACATGGACTACTCAGAGCAGTTGAGAGCATCCTTGGTAAGATCAAGAAGAAAGTGCTCCCTAAGGAATTGCTTTTCTGTGAGGAGGGAGGAACAAGGGAGAGAGGGGGAGAGGAAATGACAGGCTCTTTAGCTCTAGGGCCATCTGGAAGGGAGTGCCTGGGCCCAGCAGCTCCTGTCCTGTGCCCCTTGTTGGTGTTGGCATTGCACCCACATGGAGAGTTGCTCTCCAGCTGAGACCGTCAATCCATGACCTTTGTTCACCCTGATAGCCCATGAAACAATAGCATCCCTTTGTGGATGACATCCAAGGCAGGTGGGAAGTGGTGGTCAAGGCTCAGCCATGTTTAGTGTCCCCAGCACATCAGTCAGAGAATCCAGAGTGGACAGACTTCTTAAAGACACAAGTTGTTAGGGTGTGGCTATGATACAAGCTCACTCAGGTATGTGGTTGGATGAAAGGTCAACAGGACCCTGTCCCCCTAGACATGAATATAGGAGCAAGAACTGACATTATTGAAGGAAGGACCCTAGGCCTGGTTCCCAACAAGGTACTTCTGGTCTGATTTCTTGGTAATGGCTTCCCTTGTGAGTGGGACTGACCTTCCCCCTGGGGTCCCTGACTCCCTGGATCTTCCCCACAGGCTCAGGTATGTTGGGGAGGCAGAAGGGACAGGAAAGTGCTCTGGCAAAGGAATATTCTCTAGCCAGCCTTTAATGCCTACCTCTCATTTGCTTTGTTCATAGAATCAGCCCCCATCACCAAATATGCGCGTGGAGTCACAGCCTCAACTTCCCTTTCTGCCTCCGGAGGGGCTCCCAAGGGACAGCAGAGGTGTCCAGAAGCAGAGCTGGTACTGACCAGTGGGTACAGCAGGAGAGTCCCTCTGTCTCATCTCCTGTGGTTTCCACTGCACCTCTGGCTCTCCACTGGGAACAAGTTCTGGATGGGGGTCCCCAGGGCATCAGCTGACCTCAGGCGGTGAGCAAGGAGAGAGAACTTCTCAATTTAGTGGAACTGATGTTGGCAAGTCAGTCATGTCCAAGTGAATTGGTGAAATGAAACCCACCTGGACATCCATGTCTATTTAAAGCTGTTCACATGGAGTAAGAAAGTGACCAGGTCAAAAACAACTCTACAAGGGGGAATCTCACACATGTTCATAGTCCCTCCAGCAGAGAAGCTGTCTCAGACAGCGTTGATCCCCTTTAGCATGCCTAACCTGCTAATGCTTGTTTTGGGATGAGTTGGAAAATAAAGTATGAACTAAGATGTTAACCTTCACTCTGTCTCTCTGCTACTGTCTACAGTACTGCCTGAGCACACTAAGTACATGCTCCTGTTAGCATGCTGGGGAAGCCTACAAACCTCTCATGTGCCCTCCACTGATACCTAGGACTCCCAGAGATGTGGGAGTATGTGCCCTGCCTGACCAGCTCATCTGGATCACATCTCCTTCTCCTCCTCCCAACAGCCTTTCCAGACAGATTCCCAGGGGAATCCAACTAGCGTTCAGTGATGTCCCAGAATGCCAAGAGTTCTTGAAGTGAGCAGAGGGTTTCCCACTCTAGATGCTACTTTACCTGACTATGGCTCTGTGCACCTCAAAGCAACTAGGTCTCTAGTATCTGACAGCCTTGGCCTCGAGAGAAACATACGACAAGGCCCAGAAAACCAACAGGTGCACTCCCTCACTGCACCCCCAGCCTGCAGGCAGGGAGCCAGTAGGCTTCATTTTTAAAACAATGGTTTCCCTTTTTAAAGAACAGCATTGAAGATAAAACAGTTCCTTGCTGGGGGGTGGGGGGAGTGATTCTAGACTCTCTAAAGGATGCCAAAAATCTCTGGATGCACAAACTGCCTCTGTAAAATGGCACATTTGCACATAACCTACTTGTACACTATACCCTCCAGCATACTTTTTATGTCTAGATTCCCCCCATTAAATTCTGTGTAAATTTGAGGTAGACAGTGATTATACTGTTTACAGAATGGCAAGCATATTTATATCTATATCTATAAATCTCCAGAACAGATTTTTTTTCTTTTTGGGGGCCTGGAGAGATGGCTCAGCAGTTAAGAGCAATTACTACTTTTGTAGAGGTCTGGGGTTCCATTCCCAGCACCCATATGGCAGCTCATGACTGCCTGTAACTCCAGCTCTAGGAGATCTGACATTCTTTTTACTTCTGCAGGCCCTGGCATGTATGTAGTGCGCATAAACACATGCAGTAAGAGCCTGCACCCACTGAGCCATCTCAGTGGCCCTGCAATCTTTAAAAAATTTTTGTTAATTTTATATGTATGAGCGTTTTGCCTGCATGTATGTAAGTGTAACTCATGTGCGCAATGCCCCTGGAGGCTAGAAGAGGGCTGGATTTCCCTGGAAAAGTTATGGATAGTTGTTAGCTGCCATGTGGGTGCTGGAACCAAACCTGGGTCCTCTGCAAGAGCAGTCAGTGCTCTTAATCATTAAGCGCCAGTCCCTGTAATATTTTCTTTTTGAGTGTTTTCAGTCTGTGATTGGTTCATTCATGGATGTGAACTGTGGATCTGGAAGACCAGTTGTATTTATAATTAACACTATGTGGTGATCATGTACAATCTATTCTCCACAGGGTGAGGGCCAGGCCCAGTCTTGCCAGACTTGGGGTTGATGGATTTAAACAGGAAGATGAGGGAAGGGGGAATGGCAAGCTCCAGAGATGCAGAAAAGAGGGTGAGTTGCTAAAAATGAGTTCTCAACTTCCTGAACTCAAATGATGCCCTGAAGTCCTTGCTACCACCCCAGGCAGCACTCTGTAGGGAGGGAAGGGGAGGGAGCTGACAGGCATGACCCACAGGGGTCATGCTGGCCTCAACCCAACTCCCAAGACAGAGGAGGGCAGGTGTCATTAGCCTGGGTGTGAGCCCACCCTACTGGAGCAGAGAAATCAAATTCCATTCAGTAACTGGGACTCAGGAACCCAGATGGCTGAAGTCTGGGGCTTATGATGGGCTGTGGAAGCTCCTGGGGCCCAGTGGCCCATTCCTCTGCTTCCAGAGGGCTGAGCTGGAGGGACATGCCCCAGATTCGGTCCTTCCAGCCAGTGTACTTCTGCATGCTTGTCAGAGGTGCTCAAAAGCAAAGTATTCTCCATAAACATGCAACAAAGGGTAAAATAAGACAGCTATGAAAAGTAAGGGAATATGGCCCTCTGAGTCCAGTTACAACCCAAAGCAGGATCTCAACTTCTGTGTTCTTAGAGTCTTACTTGGGCTTCTGCTTGTTCGTGAGAGGAAGAAGGCAGGTGAAGTAGACAAGGCTTACACAATGAGCCATATTTGTATAAGGGGCTACACACAGGTGCACCTCTCTTGTCTGCACTCAGAACAAACAAGACTGGAGAACACTGGTGCAAACAAAGGTGTAGAAGTGCAAGCTGAGCCCTCTCAGTGCTATGTACACTGCACAGGGCTACTGTACAGCCACCCCAAGGGTGGAACCAAGCCTCAACGGCATTCCTGTGTCTATAAAATCCATAGCATTCCATAGTGACCTCTACCAGCTAGAATACCCTCTAACATGAGCCATAAAAAAATCAGATTCTGACATATGCAGGTCTCTGGAATAAAAACAAGCATGTTTAACATCAATGAAAAACACAGAAAGCCTCACAAAAATAAGACTTTTATTACCAAAACATTATAAAACTCAAAACCTCTTTGAAATACAACTTCAAAAAAATACTGTCTGCCCAAAGCAGAGGTCAAGTCATTTTATACTTCTGGGATTTAGTACAATATCCTTAAAAAAGGATCCAGTAAATACAGACAGGAGCTCGTTTATTCAGTCATATAAAATTCTCTTATGACATCTTATGGCGAGAATGCAGAGGCAGGTGGATCTCTGTGAGTTCAAGGCCAGCCTGGTCTACATAGTGAGTTCCAGGACAGCTCGAGCTACAGGGAGACCCTGTCTCAAAAAGACAAAAAAAAAAAAAAAAAAAAAAAAAAAAGATAGTTTTCCACATTTTAGCATCCACGAATACATTCTATATTTCTGAGTATCACCTTAACTTGAAGAATTTCCTCTGAAGAACAATAAACTCCAGGAAAGGAAAGGTCTTACCTATCTGAATATCACATGGACCTCATGGCCTGGAAGCACCCAGTCACCACAACTCTGACTTACTTGTCAACACAGTACCCTGAGCTTCTTGTTGGTTAAGTAAGTCTTTTTAATTTTTCTTGTCACAAAACAGTCAATGGATTGAACATGTCATTTCACACCTTCCCTGAAGACTGTTAGACCTTAGGTTGGGGGGTGTTGGTCAATAGGATGTGAGGTGTCACAAGCAGGAGTCAAGCATCTGAGCTTGGAGGCAATGTCCTTGCAGAGCACAACGATGGCCTCCTCCTCACCACATGGCTGGTCCTCTGTGGCCTTACAGACCATTCGGATGTGGGTTTCAAGGACATCTGGCCGCTGAGCCCCCAGCCACATGTCCTTAATGTACAGAGACACCAGGAACACTGCAGAGGCTGGGGAAGAGTCGACAAGGCCATTAGGATGTGCACCTACTCAGATGGAAAGCAAGCCACCCATCCACACTGCACCAGGCTTTGCTCAGCCACCACATGCACTGTGCTAGAACCTGTGAACTAGAGGTGAGCGTGTGGCTAAAAAGCAATTTCCCCTTGTGCTATTCTTTCTGATCATTTAAAAATTTACCTTTTTTCTAATGAATGTGTACAGATCTTAAAAAGAAGTTACTGAAAGTCCCTTCCTGGTCTGAGCCCCCATGCCCTGGGCCAGCACTGATCTGAGAAGCACCTCCTAGGACATTTCTTAAGCTCCTCAAATGGCACAGATGAGGAAAAGACAAAAAGATAGTTCCCCTGCTGCAGCCAGATGAGAGGAAGGTTGGCGCCTTCTGCTACAAGGTCACAGCCAGCCTGAGAAGGGGACCACCTTCCCAGATGGAGAACATGCCTGCACTTATAGCCATGGAAGCCAGAGCAATCCAGTTGTCACTCACTCCTGCAATCGAGCCTTTGGATGCCAGGTGGATGCCAAGCACAGACTGCATTGCATGTGTGTACTTGTAGGTATGCGTATCTATCTGTAGGCTTGCACAGTCTTGACTGGTTATCATGTGACACAGTCCTTCACTTAAGTAAATCAAAACACACTCTGCTTTGCATGGTGGAGTGCCCCTGGAGGGACTCTGAGGTACTCAGGGGATGCCTATCACCATGAGCACGATTGTCACTAATAGGAAAGACTTCCTCTCCCTTCACAGTCACTCTGTGACTCCCACAATCTTGGTAGGATTCACTTAAAATACTTCATCAAGGCATTGAACTGAAGAAGGTTCTACCAGAGACCTAATCTGCTCTAAGAAAGAGAACCTTCCCCACAGTTCTACAGCTTCTGACTAAAAAACCTGCATTACCTTGTGTGGCTTGATCCTTCTTGTTCAGGGAAGCGGCACATAGGGCCTCCATTGCTGGGTGGATGGGGTTCCCCATCCAGCCCTGGGCCACCACGAACTGCAGCATGACAGTGTTGAACAGGCAGGTCACATCTTGCACAGGCCCTGCCAGATCCCTGGCACTGCAGAGGCAACTGTATAGCTTAAAGACACCACTCTTCACAGCATTGTCCCTGAGAAGGTCAGCCACCACCACTGGGTGCAACAAAATGTAGTTCTTGAGCCAACTAAGGAGCCGTATAGCCTCTGCCTTGCTGAGTGGGTGCTCAGCCACTGACCGCAGCACCCAGCTGGCCACCAGGGAAGTAGCGGCATGCACAGAACCCAGTGCTTCACTTTTAGGGGTGGCCTGGCCCATAGGCTGCTGAATGGGTCCACGGTTGGGGACAGCTGGCCCCCAATGGGTCAGTATGGCCCTCAAGAGGCCCTTGCATGTCTCTAAGCTAGATGCCTCCAGCACAGGCTCAGGCATGTCCTCAGCCTCCCCAGGCCTCTTCTTTCGACCTCGTGGGCCTTTGACTCGGGCAGCAATCACAGGCCTGTTTTTATCCTTGAGCATTTCTGTTAAACAGATAGAAAAGGTGAGGCCAGGTTTGTGGAGTCCACAAAGATCCTCCTCAAAGAGAAAGGGCAGCAGGTCAGTCCTGAGCACCTAACACTGTTCCAACAGGACCTCTCCACTCTCACTATGATTATCACTGAAATGAACTTAGGGGATACAAGAGGAAAATCTGGGTGCAGTGATGTGTGCCTACAGTTCTAGCTTTTCAGGTGGCCGAGGCACGAAGATGGAGAATGCCTTGGAATTGGAGGCCAGTTTCGCTAAGACAGCCAGAACTCCATCTTAAGAACAAACAACCTACCTACCTACCTACCTGAGAAATCAGAGAGCTGTAGGAGGCAACATCACATCCTGAGTCAAGATGTGTGTGTGTGTGTGTGTGTGTGTGTGTGTGTGTGTGTGTGTGTGTGTGTGTGTGTGTGTGTGTGTGTGTGTGTGTGCGCGCATGCTGATGCATATGTGTGAAGGTGGAGGTCAAAGGTCAGCCTAGAGTATTATTCCTCAAGATGGTCCTCCACCCTGTGTTTTGTTTTTGAACAGGGTCTTCTTATAGCCACAAGTGGCCTGGATCTCACAGAGATCCGCTTGCCTCCCTTTCTTCCAGGCCCCTTTCTCTCTTTTCCCTCCTCTTTCTGCTGCTGGCTGTCAAGAAATGAGCAGCTTTGTTCTGGCACATGCTCCCCATCATGACATTCTGCTTTGACAGAGGCCTAAGTCAATGGGGCCAAGTGCCTATTGACTGAAACCCTCTCAGGCATTTTGTCATAGTGACAGAGAGCTAACACACACAGGTAGTGACTTATTTAAGAGCAAAAAGCTACTAAGTATTGGGGTTGGAATTCAAATCTAGGTGTTCCCATTCCCTTCTCTGTGCCTCAAACAGCTTTGGAACTGCAGTTAAGGGATGGGGAGATGTTGGCTGCTCTAGGCGGAGCTGGGCAGTGAGCGCAGTCAGGAGTTCTGGAACTTACTCATTAGGTCCCTGACTTGGCACTTCTCGATGGCTGCTTTCAGGTCTCCTTGGAGCTTCAGGTCTCTTTCAATGAGGCTCCACTTGTGTAAGAGGACCAGAACATCTTTGGTGGAGAGTGACATCTTGTTCACAGTAAATCGGCCCATGTTCCTAAAGGCCTGTATGATGGTTGACCGGTACCTCAGCACAGACTCAAGTGTCCCAAAGAAGTTGGTCAGCTGGGTGGAGGTCAACGTAGACCTGTTTGGTGGCCAATGTTACAGAGTAAGCAAAAGCTGGCCCTTGTCCTGGCAGTCCAGGATTGTAGTGAGTTGCTAGGGTCACCAAACTTTACTCCCCTTGCAATAGACAGCTAGTGTGGGCCCCAGGACACAGAAGAGAGAAAGTGAAGTGCTCTGGGGAGGCCTGGGATCTGACCTCTGCACTGGAGGAAGGGGAAGTAAGCAGAAAGCTTGAGGGTCAAGCCTGTAGGAGTGACATGGAACTCCACCCCAGGATGCTGATTCCTCCCCCAGCTCAGGAACTGTCAGACTGGAGAGAAAGATCCCGGCAGGCCCAGGTTCAGCATGGCCCCACAGGGAAAGCCTGACTAATGCTCAGTAAAAGAAGCACATCTTTCTGATCTTTCAATATCACCTGTCACACAATGTTAAAAGCTAAAACATCATCTCCAAGAGCCATCAGTTCTCAGGCAACAATGTGCTGGACAACTCCAAAATAAGAATCGCCCAGTGAGGTCTTCATTTACTTTGGGACACCATGAAACCAAATGCCCTGTTTTGATCAAGGTTGTCTCCATTCTGAGCACTATCTTTCTGTAGTTACTCTTCTGACATATTAGCACACACCAGCTCCCACATGGAAAATGTAAGTGCAGAATGTGTTTTCTACAGCACAGGGACTTTGAGGAGAATTGAATTCTCTAGAGGAAACAAGAGCCTGATTCCAGGGTCAGATAAAAATACTGATAGTCAAGGAAATCAGTGGATATGTGAGTCTCTGTAGGCTAGCTGCAGGCACCCTGCCTTAGGCTCAGGTCACAGAAAACATGCTCTTCTGAGAAACTGCACTTTAAGCATTTGAATAATAATAATAATAATAAAAATAAAAAGATGGTTTGCTTGCTAAAAATGAGCTGGCATGATTCATTTTGGGTTTTAAAAGTATGCTAGTTTGTAGGCTCTTAATGACGAACCTCATAAGGCTGAAATAAAACAAAAATTAAAACAGATGTCCTGATGTTACCCACACCCAACATGGGTACCTTGGCCTGGTCCACACCAGGCCATGACTCAGAGCCCATCTGTTGGCTTGTAACAGAGATGTGGTGACCACAGGCGACAGAAAAGAATAAGCAGCAATGACTATCACAGCCTTGATTTGGCAGAAAGGGTGAACTCACCTCAGGTGCTTAGTGAGTGCCATGAGGACATACAGGAACTCATTGACCAGGTGCAGGGCAAGCATCTTCTGGGGCTCATGGGAACTGGGTTGGTGAGAAGGCTGGCTCCCCTCCTCCAATGCTTTGTCTCCCAGGTTGGCCACCCACAAGGTCTGCAGCAAGCAGATCACATTGGAGAGCAGTCGGGTCTCCAGAAACCTGAAACCAAACATGGTAGCAGCCTGGTGCATCCTCTTCTGTCTGTGAGGTCAGTCTTTGGAAATGTGGGGCGTATGTTGGGGAAACAACGCCATAGGACAGGACAGAACTCTAGTGGAAAAAAACGCCACCCAATAAATACAACCCCACCCCGCAGCTCCCTGGAACATCCTCTAAGGAAGAGGGCTTGATGTAGAAATGCAGCTTCAACCCAGGACGAGGCTGCCAGGTCCCTCCAGTACAGTAGCTGCGTGGTTATGAGAGCAACCTGAATTATAATAAAAGTTATTAGGCAAGAACAGGGTATTATTCAATTATGCCTTTAAAAAATCTGACATAGTCTTGAAGTTGTTCATGTTGGAATTCATAAGATTTAAGCTATTAATTTCTTTTAGATAAATTTTTATTTATTTTTATCTTATTTAATTTTCCTGAGGTAGGATCTTATGCTATGTAGCCCAGGCTGGCCTCCAACTCTCTGCAGCCCTTCTGGCTCAGCCTGCTGAGTGTTGGGATTAAAGGCATATGCCACTAATTCCAGCAAGAGAAATTTTAAGAAAAATACTTTAAAAAACTGAATAAGAGTATTGAGTGACCCCTGGGCTTATTATAACTTCTCTGTGATGGACAAAGCCCTCCTGTTAGGTGCCGCCTGCTGTGTCAAGGACTTCTTCAGCATTATACACTCCTCAAGTGGTGGAAATATCAGAAATGACAAGGTGTTTTCCATTCCAGACCTTTCACACTGTGGAATGGGCTCATCACTGAGAGCCAGGACCCAGGATAGAGGTAGAGTGCTGATCCACCTTCACTGAGCACTTCAACGAGCCTTCTGCAACTAGAGGCCTCTTGTTCCTACTTCAAGAGGGACTACAGTTGTTCAGGCTTCAGAAGACAGAACACTCTATCAAACCCTATATAAAGCTGACCCCAGATGAGGGGTGCAAACCACACATAACACAGACAAAAAGGCCAGTTGGGGCTCTGCCAGTGTGAATGGCAATTGGTGCCTCTAAGATCAAAGGCAGGCAAGAGACACTGAAAAGACTTACATAGAGGAAAGGCCTATTGGACATTATCAGGAGCTGGACTGCCAAGCGCTCAGGAGCATTAGAGGACACTTGCAGGGAACATGGCTACTCCTGATACTGAAACCCTTTAGAGGTATCATGAGGCTCATGCAAAAGGTAAGTACCTGCTGTCAAGGATGGGTAAAATCCATGTTAAAAGGCTGTGGTCACGTATGAGTTCATAAGCACATCTGGTGGTCTGGGCAGCACTCTGTAGAATTTCCAGAATCCAATTCTGAAAGGCCAAAACAGAAAGATACTTCTCAGTGGAAAAACCAGAATGATTTGATCAAGAGTGATTTTTTTTTTTTGCTTTGTTTTAAATTTTTGCTTTTTTCGGACAAGGTCTCACACTGCAGCCCAGGCTACCCTCAAACTCATCATGTTTCTGCATCAGTCTGTTACAGGCTGGGATTATAAGCATGAGTCATAAGGCCTGGCTCCAAAGGAGGGATTTCAAAGCTGCAACAGCAGGACAGGCATGGTGGCACACACCTATAATCCCAGCATTTGGGAGGCAGAGCCAGGCAGATCTCTCTAGGCTAGCCTGGTCTACATAGGGAATTCTAGGTCAGCCAGGGATATATAGCGAGACCTTGCCTGAAAAATAAAAAATATCAGCATGCTATGATTGTGGGTGGTCCCTACAAAGGTTGCTTTGCTCAGCCTGTCATCACAGTAGGTCTGAAGAACAGTGCCTTCCTATAAGAGGGCAGAAAGCAGACTTCTAGAATCAATAGGTCCAGGGAGATTTCCATTTCTGTTATCCCATCATGGAACCAACCCACAGAGATGTACCATGGAAACCATATGGCCTTGATATGTGGTGCCCTAGCTGGGACAGAATGTGGGCCCCAGAATTTCTAGCCTAACTGTGAGACACTGGCAGTCCCTTGTTCTGTTTGCCATCTGGAAAGGCGACCATAAACACAGGACTGTCCTTAACTGTTCACCAAGTGCTTCAGAATTCCCAAATCCTAAAAATAAAAAATTACCCTATTCAAATTCCATTTGTTCCAACATATATATAAAATATATGTGTGTGTGTGTGTGTGTGTGTGTGTGTGTGTGTTTGAGACAGGGTCTCTCTCTGTAGGCCCATCTGGCCTGGAACTCACTCTGTAGACCAGGCTGGCCTCAAACTCACAGAGATCCGCCTGCCTCTGCCTCCTGAGTGCTGGGATTAAAGGCATGCACCACCATGCCTGGCTCCAACAAGTTTCTTAATCCAGACTCAATGTTACTCCCCCACATTTTATGTAAGACAGAAATAAAAACTCACTGGGTAGGAATTAATCAAAATACCCAAGTCTTTTCCTATTTACTACTTTTAACAACCAGTGCATTTAGAAAACACAAGGCAGTCAAAGCTCCCAACTCTTGTTTATTGTGGCTCTCTCCTTCCAAAGGCAAATTAAATCTTTCCTTAACATGTTGATAAACATTAATTACTTAATTAACAGAGTACTTTTGACTTGCAACACTAAGTGAAAATTGTATTCTGCCATTGATTTAGATGATGTTAAGAACTTAAAAGTCAAGAAAGACATAGATCCAGGTCAAGAAGTCAACCTGAAGCAAATAAATCAGCAGCACATGATAACGGGAGAAATGATACTAGAAGTTAAATCTCACAGAGAAACAGCTAAAAAGAACATGCTTTCAATGCTTATTACTTTAGGAATTGTGTACTACATAAACCCTTAAGAGTCCTTGCAAGCCTGGCCATGCCTGTAACCCCAGCATGTGGCAGGTAGAGGCAGGAGAAATGCTGCAGGTTCAAAACCAGTATGGTCTACAAACAGGTTTCAGGTCACCCAGGGCTACAGAGAGAGACCCTGCCTTAAAACCAACAAAACCAGTCAACTGTAGATGTGTTCCTTTGATCCTAACCACTTTCAGAGTATGTCTCATAAGGACAATATAACCACAGCACATTAATAGCAATAAAACTTAGTACTAATACAATGTGATTGCCCATAGATTGATATTTTTTTTGAATTTTTATTTAATGTGTATGAGTGTTTTACCTGCATGTATGTACATGCACCCAAGTGTACAGTGCCTGAGGAGACCAGAAGAGGGCATCAGATTCTGGAACTGGAATTATGGATGGTTGTTAGCCACCATGTGGGTGCTGGGAACTGAACGTGGGTCCTCTACAAAGCAGCCAGTGTTCTTAACCACTGAGACAGCTCTCCAGTCTCCTAGAGGCTGGTATTTATTTGAAACATGGTTCTTGCTATGTAGCCAGGCTGGCCTTGAATTTGTGATCCCCCTGCCTCAGCCTCCTGAGGGCTGGGATTCTTCTGCCAAGGTCTGTTGTCTTTATACACTACATGAAATGCAAGGGCCTTAAGGGTTCTAGTCACTCACATCAGATAATTTGTATCCTGGCTTCCTGGCCAACTCCACAAGCTCCAGACTGCCCCTCCCCCTTGATGGCAAAGCAAAGAGGCCCTCCTTCCTATTGCCAAGGCCTAGTAACTACAAAGAAAACCATCATCCAGGATCAAACAAAACTAGATTTCACACACCATGCTCATGAATGAATTGGCTTGGACTACAACAAAGGTACATAGACCTTGCAGAACATGCTCACCTGAGCCATTTCATCACACAAGGGGCTGCTGAAGAAGGACAGGATGATGTGGAACACCCCCCTCCTGGAGCACAGCTCGTAGCAATGCCTGTCTCGAATCCCCTGCCGCAGAATTCCCAACACCCATTCCTGTTCAGTTTTTTGCTAAACCAAACAAGAAAATATTGTTAACTAAGTTACAGCCCTTTTATTGGACAGCCCTTTAAGTACCACTGTTTTCAGGAGATGGCAAAACTACCACAGCAACTTTGGCCTTATACTATTGAGAGCCTAGCCTCATCTTTGATTCCATTTTCAGGTCAGGGAAAAAAAAAAACAAATTAAACATCAAGCTGTGGTTAAGTTCGGTCCATGTCATACACAGGGTATTTAATACTTAGTCCAGGGACTCAGCAAAGAAATACCAGGGGAATGGTGAAAGACTCAGGCCTCAGACAGCCTACTAAACAAGACCTGAGAAGTGCCAGAAGAGCACAGGAGTGGAGCTCTGACCCTGTGGGGCAGCACAAATGGTTCCTTTTCATGACTTTGTTCTACACTGTGTCGTGGTGTCTGTGTGGCAAACTGCATTACTGGGGAAAATAGAAGACATAGTGGCTGAGTAATCTCTGGGGACCCAGAGGACTTGGCAGCATTACCTGGAAGTCAGAGCTGTAGAAGAACTGGTAGAAGCCTGGTAATTTATCCATGTTCAAGGCCTCTTGTGACAGTAGGAACTTGTTGATCTTCCAGTACATGTGCTCCTCTGAGAACATAGGCAGACAGTCACTAATGGCAGGCCTCATTGGACAGACTATGGCTTGGCAGTGTATGAACTGAGGGGCAGGGCCCTGTCCCATGAGGTTCTGCATCCTTGTCCTAAGTACTAGTTCCTGACAATCAGACTATGACCAGACACCCAAGGTGACTTCTATTTGTGTGCTTCGCCGTGTAGTTGAGAAACCACTGCTAGACACGGACAACAGGGTCCACATTGCCTGCCTCCAGCCTCTCCCAGAAAGGAGATGGCCCAGGAGGGAGGCTCATACATCTAAGTCTAGAATACAAAGCAGAGGTAGACACACAGCTACTTTTCCTGCTGTAAGAGCCCAGTTGGGGACCACTGTTCTCTAACACATGCCCTTTTTCAGCATGAGTGCTGATGTAGACAGCTAAATTCAGGCACCATGGACTCAGCAAGAGGCTATGATCATAAACATCTTGATTTCTGATATATTTTCTCCAATCTCTTTTGAGTCAGTAAAGGGTTAATTATTTTGCTTCTTCTCCAAGTCTCCAAGGCAGGGAAAAGCTATGTAATAAAAATGATATGGGACCAGAAGAAACTCAGATCTGAATTCTAAGAGTAACCTGAACACACAATAACTGAGAGGCCTCGGACCTGCTATCTACCTACCCTGAGGGCCTCAGTTGGTGAGGAGGTGGGAGAATCAGTTAGGGGACCGTTTCTTCACCTGAGAGATATGACTATGCTAGACTAAAACATCCTCAGGGTCCCCAGAGGTACCAACATTCTACTGCTTTTCTCTAACCCCAAACAAGGCCTTGAGGTGAATTTGGCCTCCTATTGGCAGGCTGCGTCAGAAGCAGCCTGCTCCCTAGAAGCCACGTTCTAACACTATAGCTTATACCTACAGTGACTCACATGTTTTCCAGCTGAGCACCTGGAGCCACACACACTATGGCCTTGGCTAAGCATGGATCAGTGACTAGTAATAGCAGTGATGGTGGCAGAAGGGCAGCCACTAACAGATGGGTGTGTGCTGTGCCAGACAACCTACAAGAGCTCTGCAGTGCAGGATTCCTGTCACCCCACAGCAATCCTCGAGGCAGGGGCTGCTGTCACCACTCGTGCTGTACAGTGAAGAAACTGAGGCACGGAGAAGTCAGAGGCAGCCTGGATGGAGTTCACATTCTTAGCTCTGGAGTTAGTTTCCTAATGTGGACACACACACCAGGGCTGTACAACCAGTCTGGGTTTTCGCATCAGCTTCATTTGCTACCAGTTTTAACAAACAGAAGCAAATGTGAACGTACATTCCTCCCCTCCATCATGCACATCCTTCTGCAATGGAGGAAGACAGAGAGGGTATACTGCCTAACGAGTTCCTTCGCCTTGGAAGGTGATACAGGAGGTTGTCTTTCTCTCTGCCCCCAAGCCTGGAGGACAGTACCTTACATCTTCTTGTGGCTAGACTAGATGATGTGGCTTTCTTATTTAGTTCTTTTCTGGATTTCATGCCACACAGGTCTGGAAAGACCTTCCTCACTACTGTCATTGACTGTCCACTATCAATGGTCACTAAGGTGGCTCATTACCACTTGCTCTGAATGACCCTGAACATGTATTCCTTATGGATGTGTGGCTGATTCATATATGGAACTGCATCCCAGAAATGGACTTCTTCAAGCTTATTTTTTCAATTTCTCCTCAACTGGATTCTATCAGAGTACCTGGTTTCAAGATCTGAAGTGCTGCCTTGGCAATGAAGAGAGCCATGGTAAAAGAGAGTCTCAGGTTTGGAGTTCGAATTCCATTTCGGACAACATCCAACAGGTAGAGAACCTGAACAATGGAGGGGGAAAAGACAGGTGAGTATTTTCAGAGAGTGCCTGTCTGGTCACAGTTTTTCAGGGAGTGCCTATTCTTTCACTGTAGGGACAAACACGAAGCCATGGTAGAGGACACCATGCCTTCCTCACAGGGATGCTCTTTGCTTTTATTTTTATTTATAGAGGCAGCTTGTGTCCAAAGGCTGAGAGAAATCTGATACTATGCCCTGAAATCCTATCTACCTGGCCCTCTACCACCATGGGACAGATCAGATAGTATGGAGAACAGTTTCCTTCACCACTAAGTTTAGACCAAAGACACTTTCAACAGAAGCCAAACCAATCTATCCAGTCACAAGATGGTGGTGTAGGAGGACAGAGGCCTTCCTTAGTCTGCTCAGGGCTGTGGAGTCTTCAGCTCAAGGTGAAGATTTGTCCCTTAGTAGAGGCCTCTCAGAACATGCCTTCTTTATGTTCCTCTAAAGCCTCCTCCCAGTTCAGGGTGATAGCCAGCTCACTGAAGCCGGCCAGGCCCACCCTCATCCCCATGCATGTCCTCCCTTCCTACTTACTTGGGACTTCTCCCGGAAGTGAGCCCCCTCTATGTGTGAGTAGTAGGCTGCCAGGATGTAGTAGGCGGCAGCTCGCATCTGGGGGTCATAGCTGCTGAGGGCTGCTACAGTTAGACCCAGAGCATTTGAATCCAAAAATTTTCGACAATCCACCACAAACTCTACACAAAGTAAATTATAGCATTAAATATATGAAACAATTTTATGATTCTTGTACAATCTACAGAATTCACTTTCTTCTTGCATCTTACCAATGTCAGCTAACCATAGTGGCCACAAAGAAGCAAGTCTATCTCTGGCTGCCCTTAACTGATGCTGAGGCTGGACAAGACTCCCCTTTCTTCTGTGGTAGTAATTATCTTGCCTTTGGCTTCTAAGATGCTGGTAACCCTAACCAGATTTAGTTCCTTGCTTCTCACAAATAGCCACAAAGTCAGAAAGAATGAAAGCAACACTGAGACCCACCGTGAGATCTCAGCATACCGATAAAATAGGGAACTGGTTTCCACATTTACCTGGTTCAGTCCTATGCCTCAAGACTACCATGTACTAGTTTATGGAGGAAGGAAGAGGAAGCTGGGAAATTCTGTCAAGAACCTCAGAGGAGAGCTATGCTACCTTAGCTGAAAAAAGATTAACTTGGTGATAATTCCCCATAATGATGCTCTTTAGACTGAGTGACCAGAGACCTAAATAGGAACTAGCACAGGCCACCTGAAATGAATGCCCTAATGAAGACACAGTATCAATGACAGAAAATAACAGGAGACTTTTAAACTTGGAGGAAAGATGGAACATGCTAAGTAGGAAGGAGGAAAGAATAGAGACCCAAGCAGCTTCTAGAGCTGGAAGCTGGGGATGAAAGTGCACTGGCTGCAATGTAGACCAGACACTGAGAAACGGGCGACAGTGAAATAGAAGACAGCAAGAAAAACTATCCAAACTGGACCAGAGAGAAGAAACAATGTAAAAGCTATGAAGAAACATCGGTGAGTAGCAGGACAACTTCTTGGAGCCTAGTGTATAACCTAGAACCCTGAAAAAGCCTTGGAGAAATCATGGCCCAAACTTTTCCAAATTTGACAAATACTATTACTGTACAGTTAAGGAGCTCAAGGAACACAAGCACAGAAACATGAAAGAAAATCACACCAAAGTGCATCATAAACTGCTTGAGGCCATGTAACATAAAGAAATGAAGGTAGGAATGATGACAGAGTTTTTGTGAGCAATAGCGCAATCCAGCAACGACAAAGCTAGCAGTCTAGAATTTTATATCCCTGGAAACTTCTTCAAAGTTGAATCCCCCCTCCCCCAGCAAACTATAAGAATTCTGAATAGAAGTATTTCAGAAAAGATGATTCCAGATAGAACTCTAGATCAACAGAAAGGAATGGAGAGAACAAGAAACGGCAACTATATGGCTAATGTCTAATACAAATCTCTTTTAAAAACAATGAGAAACTGAAGCAAACAAACAAACACATGGTGAGGTTTATAGGTAATAATGATGTTCAAGAGTAGCACAAAAGTCAAGAAGGGAGAAATAATCCATGCTGCTGTAAGCTTCTCACAGTCTTTATGAAACAAAACTCCCTGGCTGGAAAATAAACTGAAGCTGTATGACACAAATCCTAAAGCAACCAGCATGCACCTCATCAGAGATGAAGCTGAATCAGAAGCGTGATCTCACTGAATGTGAATAGTATACATACTCCAGTTAAGAGACAGAGATGTTGGATTAGATAAAACCAAAACTCAAGGAAGTGGATGCTGTTTATCAGAACCCAGAGAATTAAAACCCAGATCAGAAGTGAAGACTGGGAAAAGAACAAGCAGGTGACTCTTGGACCCCAAGAACTTATGGGTTGGTTTTCTAATTTCTAACAACTGATGGTTTTTGATAGGGCAAAAGAACTCAAAAATTTAAAAAGGTATCAAACTCCGGATAAAATTAACACTGTTTTGGAAAACCCTTTAAGAGATAGCTACATAACAAATATACAAAAACATATATTTGGGAGTAAGGACATTCTAAACATTTAATATTACACTCACTGAAAAGAGCTAGTATTCGGCTGGCTGGGATATTTTTAATAATTACTGACATTCTAAGACAAATGAATTTTCCATGTGTCCATGAGGAAAAATCAATTTCCTATTTCGTGACTGTTTCTGCTTCTCTATGAAAGTCTTGGCTTTGCAGTACTTATGGAAAAGAGCTGCCCTTGGGATGCTGAAAATATAATAGGCTATTTAAAAATGGTTATCAATGCCACTGTTTTAAGAACCTCATGAACAGCAATTTGACCTTCTAAACTAGATTTAAAATCCCAAAATGGCTTAACCAGGACAATGGTCAAGGATTAAAATAAAAACCCCCCAGGTTTAGTGGGTGTTTGTGGCAGTGCAGCTGTGCTCCGGGAGCACCAGAAGTGCTCCTCAGCCTCTTTTTACAAGACATCCCCAGTCATGAGCTGTAAGAGGGACTCTTCACAGTGAGTCCACAAGGCCAGCGCTCTGGGTACTTAGCAATGGCTCTTAGACTGCCATGCTGACAGCTTTGGCATATGTGAATTATGAGCTGCAGATTACAGCCCCATTCTGACAAGAGCAAGATCTGCTATGGAAAAAGCATCCATCACTGCCATTGGTAACAGCCTTGGGCAGCCCTGGTTCCTGGCCAAGGACTCAGAGAGGGGAGGCAGTAAGGTTACAAAAACAGGTTCCTACTCTCTGCAAAGGGCTGAAAACATAGCAATGAGACACAAAGAACCACAGGCATGACTTAGAACTGCAGCAGGGTCAGCAATACCTGGCCAGGGTGGAGCTGGAACAGACTGCTAGGACTTCTTGCTAAACATAGGTGAGATGAATCTCACAAACATAACAGAGGTTGAAGAAAGCTTGAGTTTGATCCCCAGGACCCATGGTAGAAGGAGAAAATCAACTCATAACACTCATACACATAAAAAATAAAAATTTACGAAATTTAAAAATAAACCAAAAATAACTGAAAGGGAGAAAGCAGATCAGTTCAAGGCCTCTAGGCCCAAGGAACAGCAAGGCTGGCCCCTATGTCCCAGACTTGTGCTAAAGAAGCCAGCTATACATTCAAAATAAGAAAACTATGACTTTGCTGACAGTCACTGCCATGAAAAGTCAGCCAAAGACCCTAAAAGAATGCTTTTCTTGATTAGGGCCCTAATTTGGGAGTCATGACAACTACTGACAGCATTCTGACTGCAAGAGCCCACCTGGCCTGGTCAGTTCCCCGAAGAGGTGCAGGAGAAAGCAGGGGTCATAAAGGCCATCAAGGCCCACTCTCACTCTCTTGTCTTTGAACAGTGGCTCCTGTGTGTTCTGAAACAGCAAAGTCAACAACATGCAATTTAACCTTATGGATGTACATCATGTGACTGCTAACCTCCACTATCAGAGCTCATAAAACAAAAGTAGTTCTATAAAAAGCAGACTTTACACATGACACGATCTTTGGGATTTGCCTCAAGATAAGCTTTCGGGGAGAGGAAAGTAATAAATAAAACCATGTGACTGGTATGAACAACCATTACTGAAGCTGGTGATAGACATGCTGAGTCTACACAGTCTCTAATTCTGTACACTGCTAGAACTTTACTTATCAAATGTTAATAAGGAAAACCAAGTCAAGGGCACAGAGGGACCCCTAGGAGGAGGAGGAGGATAACAGCTGTGTTGCACCTCAGCAGGCAGCAGCCTCCGGTTCTGTGGGAAGTGCAGGATGGTCTGCATCATTCGGTCCCGGTCTAGCAGGCGGAGGATGTCCCCGACGCTCGGTTGCTGCCACAATGACTTGCCCAGGCTTCGGCAAGTCTTGTGATGTTCCACAGCTGCTGGGCCCCACAGCAGTACCCTGAAGCCAAAGAAAGGAGTGCAGACCTCAGTAGGAACAGAACTGATGACAACAACCTCAACAGGCAGCATCCATTAACATGCTAGCTCATGCCACATGCTGCTCTGCATGTGTATACATGCTTTATCACTTGATCCTCACCCACAGCTTATGAAGTAGGCAGTGGTGACTGAGGGCACAGTGACAGTTGGTGATGGCAACAGATGTCAGCACCCACATACTCACACTACTCATGGTATGCTTGGTGGATTGTGAGCCTTTCCATGTGCTGATTTACTTAATCTACACAATAATCCCACAAGGAAGCTGTCACCACCCACTGTGCAGCAGGGGTGAGAAGACTGGGAAGCTGCCTAGCCACTCACTTGCCAGCTGGTAAGCAGCAGAGCCAGGATTCAAAATCTTGAGTTTGGCTTCAGAGTCAGGCTACAGCAGCAGCAGAATCCTGACCTCCTGCTGCGTACAGAAGGCACCAGCAAATCAGGGCTGTCTGCAGGAGCCTTTAGCTGGACCTGCCCAGTCAGTACACCCTGTGTAGCCCCATAACTCCTCTACAGCTACCCAGAGGCCCACCCATCTCACCTTCCACCTGAAAAACAACTCACTTGCTCTCTTCCTCCCCACTCTTCTACTCTTCCCACCAATCTCCCCATGGTTGCCATGATGTTCCGCCAACCCCCCTCTCCTAGCATCTGTTGGCACTCTGCATAGGCCTACGCCACCACCCCACAGACCATCCACTCTGTTTCCTTGAGCACATCCTCCAGTCCAGATATGGTGATTGCTCTGGTATGGGCATGATTCCTGAAAAAAAATGCATGCTGAGGCTTTGTTCCTGAACATGCCATGAACAGTAGACAGGGCGTGATGGAGGCCAGGGACCAGGCCATGGGATATCATCCTCTGAGTGGATTAATGCCTGTCTCTTGGGGCTCAGAGGATGGGACATAATAGCCAAGAACAGGTTGTTATGTAGCCTGGTCTCTCACTGAAGTCTGCCTCCTCCACACACACTACTCATGGTCTTGGCACATGATGCCATCTGCCATGCTATGACAGCTATGGGCCCTCACCAGTAACTGAAGCCATGCTGTTTGGTCTTTGTAGCCATAAGAACTATGAAACCTTTTTGCTTTATACATTACCAGAGTGAGGCATTTTCTAATAGCAATGTGAATTAAACTAACATATTCACCTACTCACCACGTCCCAAAATGTTCTAGCTATCCCACCTCCTAGCTGCCATGAATGCTGCTCCCCATGTGCCTCCATCAACCATATCTCCAACAAGCTTTCCCTACACTTCCAATACCAACACTGCTGTTGAGCTTTCTTTCCCAGCAGAGCAGAGCCTTTGCTCTTATGTGCTTCTCTAACAGGGTGTGAGCAGCTGTTGCATTAACACGTTCCATTTGACAACTGGGAGCCTCTGGTAGGCTGTGGTTAAGACTCTTCTATTTTCTGAGAGCCAAATTTAGGAGTTCACAAACTTCAGGTACTAAAAGGACATCTATTGAACAAAATCCTTGTAAGAAGAGTTCTGAAAAGACTTGTTTCTATGCAAGGCAGCAACAGACACTAACAAGTAAAGAATCACCCTTTAGGAGGTGCTCACAGCTCCACTTCATTTCCAACAGGCAGGTGGCTGATGTGCTGGACACACCTAACCAGGCTGCCAACTACTGACCATTGAGGGCACAGAATTGTGTGCACAGCTCCCCATTGGGGCTCCTGGGTTCAGGCTCATCCCTCCATTGGAAGATGTAACAGTTATTTTCAGACATGAAATGCTTCAGTACTCCTTAGCTACAAGGAGCCTGTGAACTCCATAGACTTTGTTTGCACTCTTTCCTTAGGGAACTGAAAAGAGGGTCTTCTTTTATAACCAGCGCTAACCTGCTTAGCCTCACATTGCTCTCTGAGTCTGAAGGAGATCCAGTGAAAAAAATGGGTAAGTTTTAAGACTCTTTTTCCAAAGGAATAAGACTTGCCCCCAATTTTCTTTGTTCTCCCCCAGGCACGCAGGCACTGTCATGTTCCAAAAGGAAATCATGCCAGAGTGCCAACCCGAAAGCAACAGAAGAGAGTGAGGCTAGTGCTCAAGGGGAAGGACAGGCAAGGTCTCCCAAGACATGCCCTTCCTTGAGAGAGAAGGCTCTGTATCCTTTTTCCTTCCTCTCTCTGGGATTGGAGGGCTTCCTGGACTAACACAGCTTTCAACTTTAAACAAAATGCTCAAAAAGGAAAACAATCTTTTCCTTTAAGCTTTCCTGAACTCTCTCTTGGCCCAGGTAGTGTACTTGCTCTGTGAATATCTAAGACCTTTGCTCACATGGTGTCAGGAGATGTGAGGGTACTGTTCCCACAGCCTGAGGAGAAAAGGAGAAACCCGTTCAATGAAGAGTCCAGAAATGCTTTCTACCAAGGTGTGCTTGTCAGTTTCTGCTTGGCCCTTGCACTTGCACATAAAACAGGACCCCAGAGAAAGCATGGAGCCCAGGTCCCTTGGATGGAGCTGTGAGGGCCAAGGGAGTTGGCAAACAAGCCTGAAGTCTAGGATGACTAGACAGGCAGCCCTCTTCACTGGTCTCCCCATATCTGCTTCTCACAAATCACTCCATTTGGGAAAGGTTTGTAGAAATTCAATCACAGGAGTGCTCCCAGCCAGGAGTGAGGCAGAGGGTAGCTCCTTTGTACACAGGACACCTATGAGATACGTCTTCACAGTGTGAAGCCAAGCCTTCACCAGGCAGCCTACACTGAAGCTGTGCATAGTTAGGGGAGCTCTGTTCCTGATACCCAATGGCCTGGAGAATCAAGTCTCAAATCTAGAACTCACTGTGTGGAGTAGGGGAGGGTTGGGGGGGTTCCGTCACTAGGCCCGATACCCTCAATGCCCTCTTGTCCATAACTATCTGCCAACCCAACACTCACCTGAAGTTGATGAGACTGAGGTTATTCTGTTCATATGCCCGGAGAAGCAGCAAAATCTTCTGGTCTATAAGTCAAACGAGGGCCACTTTAGATGTTGAGCCGCTTAAACACACATAAAGATACACCCCACCAGCTCTCCCTCCATACTCTACCCACACAGCCCAGCCATCAGGCCCCTCCTTACCCAGGACACTGAGAGTAGCACTGTAGGCCCCGAGCAGCACAGCAAAGTGGTTGCTCTCACAGACAGAAGGGCACATCCGTACCACTGTGTACATTAGGTCCACCAGCACTTCTGGAAGAAACAACATGGGAATGTCAGTACTGTGGGTCACATTCTCAGGAGCAGAGTGGAACAGAGCAGAGCAGAAGAAGGAACACTAGAGGGAACACCTAAAGTTGGAGCTATCTTTTTAACAAGGCTGGGCTTTGGGCCTCCATCTTAGCCTCTTCCCTAAGACTGAATGCATTCTTTTAATAAACACATTTTGACAATTACTGTCTCCTTAGGCTTCACAAGGCTGAGGATCAGCAACTACTCACACCCCCTCCAAAATTTTAAGCTACCTAAGATTTTAAAATCTAAGCATGCTCCCATGATTATGCTACCACAAGCACTAACACTCCTCCTACACACAGCGTGGAGCCTATTTTAATTTTTCTACTATCTAGTCCAATAATTTGGGTAACAGTTGTCTCTTCAAACCAGAAGTTTATGACAGACAGACTAGTCCTGTGCTGATGTATAATGATCTGGGAATGATGGCTCTGTCTCTAAACAGTATGACTTGGAGTGGGCAGGAACACTCAGACTGTCTTCTTTGACATCCCAGTAGCCTACTCTACAAGAGTATAACTTGTGCTTGCTGACTTATAGACAGTGAATAAACCTGGCTAAGAGAGATTCTGTAGCAATGAACTGCCACCAAGTAAGTTCAAACTCTTTTTGCTTAAGTTTCAATATTTTCCTACAAAATTCATGCAGTCAAATCAACCCCTCTCAGGCAAGATGCCTACACTTATTTTCCCATACCTCCAAACCTTTCCTAGTTCCTAGACATTTAGCACCAGATCATGATAGGGCAATAAGATCACCAACACAGCCTCTGTAAGCCAGACAAGGCCTTCAAAACGGGCCTGGAAGACAAAAGATTATTTCTAGACCCTGGATTTGACAGAAACAAGATACTCTAATACTGTGCTCTAAAAATAAGCGGAGGAGGAGCTTAGGTGCATGGCTAGCTGGATGAAACTGGAATATGAAAGCTGCCACTGAGCTGGGAGGGTAGTGTGAGGGGTCACCTTTTACTAGAGTATCTGGCTTTTCCTCTTGCTCAGACATCAGCAGGCTTGGCAGAAACAGAGAATGCTGGGTGAGCATCATGTGGACCACTGGGAGATCCATCAGCTTTGTGTGCACTGGGCTTTCTGGGCTATATAGGAGCTCCATGGAATCGCAGAGAATCTTTAAAAAGGTGTGGTCCTGATACCGAAATCTGGAAAGTGAGAATCAAAGGGAAAAAGCACCACAGGGGTGGGAGGGTGGTGTAAATTATTTTGTAGAAAACACTTTTCTTAGAATTTCATTAAGAATTTCAGGGGCTGGAGAGATGGTTTGGTGGTTAAGAGCACTGGCTGCTCTTTTGGTTCCTCCGCAGCACCTACATGATAGCTCACAACCGTCCTTAACTCCAGATCCAAGGGATCTGACGCCCTCTTCTGGCCTCCATAGGCATTGTAAGACATGGGTGCACTTACATACATGCAAGCAAAAAACTCATACACATAAAAATAAAATACTTAGAGATGGCTCAGCAGTTAAGAACACTGGTTGTTCTTGCAGAAGACCTGAGTTTGAATCCCAGCACCCACATGACAGCTAATAACTGTCTGTAACTCTAGTTCCAGGGAATCCAATGGCCTTTTCTGTCCTCTGTGGACATGGCACAACATGGGTGTACTTACTATATGCAGGCAATATACTCATACACATAAAATAAAAATAAGTAAAATATTAAAAAATAAATAAAAATAAAAAACTTAAAAGGAATTTTTAAAAACTTAAAAAGATTTTTAAAACAGTACAGAGTTGGAAATTTACAATGGATGTCTATACACTCATCACCAACATGGCACTGGACTTGCTTTATCACAGTCCTATCTGTCTAACATCACAGGGACCACTTCTGAAAACAAGGGACTGCCACTAATAACAGGAACATATTGTTGAGATGGAAAACTGCATTGTGAGGCAATTCCATCACGATACAGACATCACAGAATGTACTCACACAGACTAAGACAGCTATATCACCAGGAGCCATAACCTCATGTGGGAGTACCATCATATATGAGATAATCATTGATCAAACCATCTAATGTGGTCCATGGCTGGATTTTCTTTATGGCATAGACACCAAAGGAGTTTCCTGTTTAGCTGAACCACTAGGAGGCAGTGGAACTGAGCCTGAGGACAGGACCTATAGCCAGCTCTGCCTCTCTCCTTCATTCCCTTGCACCATTCAGAATTACCAAATACCTGGAAGGTCATGTCTTAAATCCCTTCAAAACCCAATAAAGGAAGAGAAACACCATGATCTAGGAAAAAAGTCTTTAATGCTATATAAATGTTAAGAATCAGTTCACCTGTGAGCCCTGTGAGGTACAACCATGACAGGTGTGCCAAGATAAACTCATGGGTATAATAGTGACACAAATGTTATGGGGTTAACCAATCACTTTCTGATTAGATTTAAGGCCCCTTTCCCAGGGGGAAATGCATGCCTGGTACTGTTAACGTGACCAAGAACCCATTATGACTGGGGAGGTTGTAGACCCAAGATGAACCTATTATTATTTTACTAAATGGACATAGTATCTTAACTGCTCACTAAATTCGTAGCTCTATATTCATAGATTGGTACAGGTCTCAGACCTCATCAGAGAAGTTTCTTTACGCAGTGAATGTTGGTCAATGCATAAGACCACAATTGGTTAAAGTGCAGAGAATAAGTGTCTATGGAGTGCTCAGACATAAATGGGACATCTATATCACCCTCTCTAATACCCAAGGTTCAGGTACTACTGCAGAAAAGGGGGAGGAAAGATTGTAAGAGCCAGAGGTTGGGAAGGATCAGAATAAAACAGTGCCCTGAACATAACAGAACTGCTGCACTCATGAACTCACAGCAGATGTGCTTGCTTACCCAAGACCTGCACAAGATCAAGCCAGTCTCCATGCTAATATGGAGGGGGGAGGGGCTTACCAGCCTAATAAATAAAGAGCTATGGATAGCTGATGGCTTCTTGGGGAGGGAGAGTCAGTTTAAGGATATGGCTTCTGGTAGGTAGATCATGTTCCAATGGATGGCCCTACACCCAGGATTATATGGGCAGCATAGATTAAGACTTGGTGGGTTACCTAAAAGGTCTGTGTTAAGAAGAAGAAAAAAAAAAAAAAAAAAAAAAAAAAACAAACCCCAAACAAACAAACAAACAAACAAAAAACAGTTTAGAAGCAGGGTATGGGAAGATAGCAGGGATAGAGGATCTGGGAGGAGTTGGGGGAGAAGTTAGGGGTGAATATGATCAAAATACATTGTATACATGTATAAAATTCTCAAATAAATATTATTTTATATATAATAACAATTCACACAAGATGGACACTTCAGAAACATGAATTAACTAAAGATGAGAAGAAATGTCCCTGGTGTCATGATGGTGTATAGCTATAATCTCCATACTAGGGAAGAGAAGGCAAGAATATTGATGATGGAGGCTAGCCTGAGCTACATAGTGAGCCCCTGGCTCCAGAAGTAAAAAAGAACAAGAAAAAGAAAAGAAAGCAAGAGAAATGGTGAAGGTCACTCATAGAATTCTCTTAAAATCATGCTCCCAAGCAAGGGCTCCATTCATTTTCATTGAAGCAGGATCTCCAGCATGAAATGGGGAAGTAGAGGTCAGATCCTTAAGAGAATCTTGCCCTTTTGGATCCCTAGACCTAAACCAAAACACACAAATATACATACAAAAATCATAAACAGGTATCATAAATTTCTCATTGCTTTCAATGAGATAAAACTCGAAGTGCTTTGCTTTGATGCTTTTTTCATGTATATGAGTACTTTGCCAGAAGAGGGTGTTCTAGTCCCCAGAACTGGAGTTAGGGATGGTTGTTAGTCACCATATGGGTGCTGGGAACTGAACCTGGGGCCTCTTAACCTCTGAGCCACACCTCTAGTCCCTGCTTTGATACATAAAAACATGTATATATTATCTTGGGTGGAGGGCATGGAAGGGTCCTGAAGGAACCTTCATATGACCAGGTCACAAGAGGAGTCCATGGCTCAGTGAGCTTGTTTACATTACAAATAGTCACTTTTTGGTTGAGAGGTTAGGTAAAAGTCATCAGTCCAGATTACATCCATATTGTAAAGGTCACTCCTACACCATGCTATATCTTTTAAAAATATTTTAGTTATTATTTTTATTTTATGTGTATGAGTGTATTGCCTGCATGTATGTGAGTGCGCCTGTGACATGCAATGTGCAGAGGTCAGAAGACAGCTTCAAATTCCCCTAAAACAGAAGTTAAGGATGGTTCATAGCCACCTGGGAATCGAACCCGAATCCTCTGCAAGAGGATTAAGAGCTCTTAAACCGCTGAGCCATCTCTCCAGCCCCACACCATGCTATTTCTATCCATGCCATTTCCACTCTTGTATTCTGGGGACATTTCTTTTTATTATGTATTGCTTGCATGTAGGTAGGTGTACCTGTCCCATGCAATGCTTATGGTGGTCAGAAGAGGGTGTCAGATTCCCTGGAACTAGAGTTACAGGCTGTTATTAGCTGCCACATGAGTTCTGGGAATTGAACCCGGGTCCTCTGCAAGAGCAGCCAGTGCTCTTTAACCACTGAGCCATCTCTCCAGCCCTAACATTTCACTTTTAAAATGTTGTTTCTCTCCTCTAAGGGAACTTCCATGGTCAAATCAGCCATTTCTTTACGTGGCAAAGAAAAAAATAAAATCAACTTACTTGAGTCCTGTCTTCACAAATTTCTGCCAGTCACTAGGATCAACATCATTAAGTGCATGCTAGAAAAAAAGAAGACAAGAAATACACATGAAACATCTCAATGAACTAAAAATACTGAAGGCTACACAATGAGATCCTGTCTCAAAAAACAAACAAAAAAAAGTGCAGGGAGACTATGATGGTCAATACTGATTATCAACTTGACAGGATCTAGAATCACCAAAAAGACAAACTTCTGGGAATGTCTGTGAGGAAGTTTCTACTTTGGGTTAAGTGAGGTAGAAACATCTACCATAAATGTGTGCAGCACCATCCCTTGGGAAAGGATCCCAGCGTGCCTAACAAGGAAGCTAGCACATGCATTAATCTCTCTCAGCTTCCTGACTGTGATTACAATGTGACCAACAGCCTTATAATCCTGCCACCATGCCTCCCCTGACATGATGGACTGTACTTGCAAACTGTGAGTCACAATAAACCCTTCCTTCTTTAGGTTGTTTTTGTCAGGTCACATTGGAAACAGAAAATATAACTAATACAAGGATCACACAGAAATTTATCACAAAACTCTGTAACAGCAAGACAAGCTGGAAAGCCACCTATAGGTCTAAGAATGTATGCGAGGTACAGTTCATTTAACTAAAGGGTGAATACCACTAGTGAAGGAGAACAGGAGACAGTTCTTAATTAGGCAGATAGACAGGGAAGGAGGCCCCAGACTACATTCAGCTGTGTTCCAGTTTACTTTCACTTTCGTCCAAGATGGCCCATTTCCAGGTTCTTGTCCAAAGTGGGCCCTCTGGGGCAGGTTTTTTTCTGCAGTCTGCAGGCTCCCTCTGGCAGGAATTTCAAATTCAGCCCTTGCTCTACCCCATCTGGCTCCTGCTTTCATATGAGTGATCTAAACAACATGCATCCTACTCTGTCCAATTCAAAGGGGGAAAAGGGGAGTCCAGTTCTGTCCCACCTCCTACTCTATGGAATATAAAAGCCCAGACTCTCCAGGGGGGTAGATGGTGCTCCACCTTTGGACCCCCTCTTCTTATGGGGACTCTGTCTCTTTGTTTGCTATATGGCGTGTTACTTCTGCTTCAATAAACCTTGGCTTTGAGCTGTGACTGAAAACTTCTCCTCATGTAATTTTTAATTTGGTGAAGAAAAGGATCGAAGAACAGATCCTAGGTGGCACCAAATGTCAAAACAGGTTTATGGTCACTGGTGTGGGGACAAAAATCTCAAGATACACTTGGATGGCTTATCTTGGTTGTCAACTTGACACACTTAGGAAGTGGGAAACTTAACTGAGGAATTTCCTCCATTAGACTGGCCCGTGGGCATGTCTGTCTGGCATTCTGATCCTTGATTAATATAGGAAGGCCCAGCCTACTGTGGGAGGTGCTATCCCTAGGCAGGTGGGCCTGAGCTTACAATAAAAGAGCTGGCTGAGCAAGCCAGAGGCATGTAAACAGCATTCCTTTGTGGTCTCTGTTTCAGTTCCTGCCTCCAGGTTTCCTGCCCTGAGCTTCTGCCCTGGGTTCCCTCGATGATAGACTGTAAACTGTAAGCTGAAATAAATCTTTTCCTCCTTAAGTTGCTTTAGGTAATGATGTTTTATCACAGCAACAGAAAGCTAACTGGGACATATACCACAAGTACATGAACCATCCTATTAACACAAAAATTTTAGTTTTATCTCCAACACATGCAAGCACAGATGCATAACATCTCTAGAAGAATCATCTAACTTACAGTGGGATGGTCTCTAGGTATTAGGGATGTTTTAATTTTCTTCATTTTCACATTGCTGATTTTATAGGAGGTTGGGGGGAAGACAGCTTGGTACTGTAGATGAAGCCTGAGGACTTGGATGTGCTAGGCAAGCACTCTACCACTGAGCCAGCTCTGCATTGCTGAGTTTTAGAAGGGCACTGTTAGCTTTAGGTCACAAAACCAAGTAAGTTCAAGTTTTCATGAGATTGGTAGAAAGTGAGGTAGGCATCACACAATGGAAAACTACTCAGCAAAAAAAACCAAAAAAACAAAAACAAAAAACCTCCCACAATTAGCTACTCATTCCCATAGCAGATGAATCTGGAAAGTTTGTTCAACTGAGAGACACATAAAAAAGTACTTATATGACCATAATTCTAAGTGTATGAAAGTCTAAAACAGGCAAGATAATCTACTGGCAGAAATCAAGTGTGGGTGCCTCTAGGAGAAAGGAGTTTCAAGAAGCAGCACAGTGAACTTTCTTACTGAAAATCTTGGACAGGAGAGTTGAATACACAGTGTATAAACTACAAAAATAACAGATGCATATGTCATACTATGTAAATTATACCTCAAGAAACCAAGACAGGGGTGAGGAGAAGGCTAACCCCTAAGAGAGCATTGCCTGAAGTTTTGCAATCAAGCTACATGGCTGACGACTGTCCATGAGGCCAGGCAGCATTTCCTGGGGATACCCATCTGGCTGGCAAGCACCACTAACTCTACAATCTGGCTCTGATTAGGTCTTAGGCACATTTTCTCCTCTCTGCCATGTTTGGGTTCCTGTCACTTTAAATTCATAAACCTATGACACTTTCTTAAATTAATGAAGAAAGCACACAGCTTGGTCCATGACTTACATGGGTTGGGTTCAGACAGAGACTCCAGGACTCAGTAATACAACTTATACTGCACCTTAAGGGATAGCTATTTCCATACAAAAACATTTTAAAAAAGGGACACTTTCCAGCCTTGGTAGACAAAAGAAAAATGAGAAGGAACCCAATGGAGAGAGGCTTTTGGAAGCTCTCGTCCAGAAATTCCAATGGACTGATATGAACATTTGAAATTTGCCATTTTGACTTTTTTCTGGTTCCCTGTCTAGACCTTGTAATGCTAATTACTCTTGCCTTTACTTCTCCTTCACATCTCCTAGGTACCAGTCAAGAACTTTCTTGTCTCCCTACAGTTCAGAGTTATGCAATTTGGGAGTCTTTTATCTACTGAAGGGGTACCCCAGTTGCCTTACCCTGTGTCCCTGTTCAGCACGGAAGAAGCCAGAGTGGTCTGCATCCCAACTCCCTATTGGCAATGTGGGTAACCTCTTCAGGGGATGGTGTAATAAGGAGGTAGGAACTGGCTAGGCAGTTAGGATAAAAAAACCCCAAAGAAAAGTAGCCAGTTTCTTGGCTAAATATCAAAATGTCATTGGGCCTCTTAGCAACAATACTCTGTTCCAAAGGCGAAAAATGTCAAAAGTATTTGGGAGCTCTAACATAAACCCCTAAAACATTCAGAGGGGGCAATACAGAGAGTGGAGAAACAACTATACCCCAGGGGCAACAAAAGAAAATAAAGGTATAACTGAGGAAACACAAATAGACAGAGAACACAAATAGCAATCAAAATGATAGCAACCAATACACATCACTCAATAATAACCTTAACTATCAATGGACTGAACTCCCCAGTCAAAAGACACAGGCTAAGTGAATGGATTAAGAAACAAAATTCATCTCTTTGCTGTCTAGAGGAAACCCATCTCACCTTTAAGGACAGGCACTACCTTAAGGTAAAAGGATGGAAAAGAATATTCCAAGCAAATGGCACTAAGAAACGAGCAGGGGTTGCAATTCTAATATCTGACAAAATAGACTTCAAAATAAAACTAATCAGAAGAGAAAAGGAGGGTCACTTCATTCTGATCCAAGCAACAATGAACCAAGAATATAGTCCAATCCTTAACATATATATACCAAACTCTGGTGCACCCAAATTCATAAAAACAACACTACAGGACTTTAAGAAACAGATTAATCCCAACTTAGCAATAGTAGGGGACTTCAATACCCCACTGCCTCCATTAGACAGGTCAGCTGGACAAAGAATAAAGAGAGAGACGTCTGAATTAAATGATACATCAAATGGGACCAACACACACCTTTCAGATATTCCACCCAAGCATCAAAGAATACAAAATATCCCATGGAACTTTTTCAAAAATTGACCATATACTGGGCCACAAACCAAGACTCAACAAATACAAAGAAATTGATATAATTTCATGCATTCTATCAGACCACAATGCAGTAAAGCTCAAAATCAACACTGGACAAAGCCCTAGTCACTACACGAACTCCTGGTGATTGAACAACATACTCCTGAAAAGTGAGTGGGTCAAAGGAGAAATTAAGAAATAAAAGAATTCATGGAATTCAACGAAAAGGACAATACAACACAACACAACATCTGGGACACTTTAAAAGTAGTCCTAAGAGGGACGTTTATAGCTTTAAGTGCCTACATTAAAAAATTAGAGTCCAAGCTGGGTGTGGTGGCCCACGCCTTTAATCCCAGCACTTGGGAGGCAGAGGAAAGGATCTTTGTGAGTTCAGGGCCAGCCTGGTCTACATAGTGAGTTCCAGGGCTGCTGGGGCTACAGGGAGACCCTGTCTCAAAAAGACACACACACACACAAAATTAAGAGCCCAAATAAATGACCTACCACTGCAGCTCAAGATGCTGGAAAGGCAAGAACAAATGAAACCCAAATCCAGCAGAAGAGAAGAAATACCAAATATCAGAGCACAAATTGATGAAATAGAAACAAAGAAAACAATACAAAGAATCAATGAATCTAAGAGCTGGTTCTTTGAAAAGCTAAACAAGACAGAAAGACCCTTAGCCCAGTTAACCAAAAGGAAGAAAGAGCAAATCCAAATCAACCAAATCAGAGATGAAAGGTGAAACACCGCAACAGACACCCAAAAGATCCAGACCATTATAAGGGAATATTTTAAAAACCAATATGCTACTAAATTTGAAAGTCTAAAAGAAATGGATAGATATCTAAAATCATGGGACCCACCAAAATTAAACCAAGAAGAGAAACAGTTTAAACACACCCATAACATATAAGGAAATTGAGCCCAACTAAAAAAAGCCCAGGCCCAGATGGATTTACAGCAAAATTCTACCAGACATTTAAAGAAGACCTCCAACCAATATTACTTAAATTATTTAAAATGATAGAAACAGAGGGAGAACTACCAAATTCTTTCTATGAAGCCAGCATCAGTCTAATACCCAAACCAGGTAAAGACACAACTAAAAAAGAAAACTATAGACCCATATCCTTAATGAACATAGATGCAAAAATTCTCAGCAAAATACTTCCAAACCGCATACAGACACACATCAGAAAGATCATTCACCATGATTAAGTAGGCTTTATCCCAGAGATGCAGGACTGGTTCAATAAAAGCAAGTCAATAAACCTCATTAATCATATAAAGGAAATATATGAACTCCCCTTAATTGGGGTCCAGATTTTGGGGCTTGAGTCTGCTGGTTCAGGCTGCAGTCTAAATAAAATAGTCGTGTCCTGTACACTCCCAATCTCCTGCCTGACCTTTACCAACAGTTCTGGTGCATTGGTAAGGTGGAGGCAGAGGTGGCTTTTTGCCTCCCTTGTCTCTGGGTGTTTAGCCTCCATGGGATCCCAGAGGATGACTTCTCCTTAATGGAGCCATAGGCTTTTGAGCCTGTAAGGGGAATGACTCACCCAGTGTGTCAGAGATGCAGCCCCTGAGTACAATGGAACCCAAGAGAGACAGGAACCAGGAGCAGGGATTTGGAACACTGCCCAAATGAACAGGTAGGAGAGGCAAGTTATAAAATCAATCTGCAAAAATCAGTAGCCTTTCTATATATGAATAACAAGCAATTGGAGAAAGAATACAGGGAAATACTACCATTCACAATTGCTGCAAAAGAAATAAAACATATTGGAATAAATATGACCAAAGACATCAAAGATCTCTAAACTGAAAAGTTTAAATAAAGAAAGAGATTGAGGAAGACACCATGAGATGGAAGGACCTCCCATGCTCCTGGATTGGAAGAACTAATATTGTGAAAATGACCATCCTACCAAAAGCAATATATAGATTCAATGCAAATACCAATCAAAATCCCCATGACATACTTCACAGGATTAGAATGAACCATCCTTAAATTCATATGGAAGCATAAAAGACCCTGGATAGCCAAAGCAAACTTGAGCACAAAGAGCAATGCTGGGGGGATTACTATACCAGATATCAAAGTATACTACAGAGTTATAGTCATAAAAACAGCATGGTACTGGCACAAAAATAGACAGATTAATGGAACATCATTGAAGACCCAAACCTGAGTACACACAATTT
>NW_008340872.1:4312189-4313397 GCF_000622305.1 Nannospalax galili | reverse complement strand
CCTCATTTGATGTACAGAAGCTTTTTAGTTTAATGAGGTCCAATTTGTTGATTCTTGACCTAGTTTCAAGGGCAATTGATGTCTGGTTTAGACAATCCTTTCCCACACCTATATCTTGTACATTATTACCAAAATTTTCTTCTAAGAGTTTCAAAGTTTGAAGCTTCACATTGAGGTCTTTGATCCATTTAGAGTTGACTTTTGTGCCAGGTGAAAGATAGGGGTTTAGTTTCATTCTTCTACAGGTGGAGATCCAGTTTTGCCAGCACCATTTGCTGAACATGCTGTCTTTCCTCCAGTGAATGTTCTTACCTCGGTCAGACTGGTTAAGATCAAGAGAACAAATGATACTAAATGTTGCAGAGGATGTGGCGAAAGGGTAATGCTCATCCACTGCTTGTGGGACTGCAAACTTGTTAAGACCCTATGGAAAGCAGTATGGAGAACTCTTAAAAACTGCAAATGAACATACCATTTGACCCAGTTATACCACTCATTTGAATATACCCAAAGATCTCAACCTATTGCAGAGACACTTGTACCTCTATGTTTGTTGCTGTTCTTTTCAAAATAGCTAAGAGATGGAAGCAACCTAAGTGTCCCTTAATTGACGAGTGGATAATGAAAATGTGGTCCATTTACACGATGGAGTTTTACTCAGCAGTAAACGAAGATGAAATCATGAAATTTGCAGGTAAATGGATGGAATTGGAAACTGTTATACTAAGTGAAGTAACACAGACTGAGAAAACAAATGACATGTGTTCTCCCTCATATGTGGATCCTAGCACCAAATCCTTTTAAATTCCA
Source organism: Nannospalax galili (assembly GCF_000622305.1). Taxonomy (NCBI): domain Eukaryota; kingdom Metazoa; phylum Chordata; class Mammalia; order Rodentia; family Spalacidae; genus Nannospalax; species Nannospalax galili. Next base: position 4,312,587 of record NW_008340872.1, on the reverse strand, counting down.
TGTCCTTTTAATAAGATGATGCTGTACAGCAGTCTCTTCTGCACGAAATAACTACCATCATCACTTCAGCTGTGCCTGATCACTAAACATCGGCACAACTGGGCTTTTTCACGGTTGTGTTCATTCATTTAAGGGAGGGCCAAGCAGGGTCATTGGACCCTCATCAAGATTATCCATCTACTCTTCCCAGCCAACTGTATGTAAATTGACCCTAATCACACATGACCTCTTGGATTTGGGGAGGGCTAAAGTATACAATCTGGGGAAGGCTAAGAAGAGAAGGCATGGCCCATGCTGGGTAAAGGCTTTCCAGTGTGCATACCCTCAGGTCATACATACACCTCAGCAACCCCTCAGTTATCTCGGTAAGTAAGCTCAATAAATTCATTGGTTCCCCA